>NW_028277097.1:5454545-5757575 GCF_059951505.1 Python bivittatus
GTTCAAATACCTATGAAATAATCAGGAATCAAGTTTGATTTGAGGAAGTCATTATCTTTAGTTAAGGCATGTTCATGGATATCTGAATATTTATTTATAAATAATGTACTTGTATCTAATCTTTTGAATGATCAAAGTAGTTCATATACAATCTCAATTATAATCCTTAATTATAATCCTCTGAGAGAAATTAGCCACCTTATTTCCTTACTGCTGATATGGGAGGAAGAGATTGAGAAAGAAGTAATTCTGGTTTGCTTAAAACTTATGGAAACCAATATACTGTAAGTATAAAGTCATAAACTTCTGAGTTGATGACAGAGTTTATGATAGAGATGTGATTTGAAGTTCTTGATCCATGCCTCAAGCAATGTATTTCGATTCTGCCAGTGTTTTCTTTTTTAGAACCATCATTTTAAAGATTGTGAAATGCTGCCTCAGTGCTAAATATTTATTTACCGAAAATCCTGTTTGGGTTCCAGGGTGAGGAGTCACATCACGCAATGAGTGACCGATGAGGCAAACTTCGAAGCTCTGATTATCTATATTTATGCTTTTTTAGATGTTTTCTGAATTAGAGGTTTATCTTCCAGAATGGTACACTATGCCAAAATTCTATCAGAGCTTGGATAATAAAAGCACTAGGTAATAGATGCATGAGCCTGGCTACAGTTACCTGTTTCATTTTCAGGCAGGCCCATTTGATATTTAGTACCCTTTGCAGCTATGAAAATTATTGAAATTTGTGGGGGCGGGGGGTTTGCATCAGAGTAGAAGTTGCCTATGTTTATCCTAATAAGTCTACCCATGCCACCACAAGCTCTCTTGCACCTTTTCCAAATTTCTATTTTTATTTTTTTCCTTTATTTTATTTTATTTTTATTTATTTACTTATCTATTTTTGCTTACAACCTGCATCTTTCCTTTTTCTTGCTGTCCAAACAGCAATATCGTTTGTTTGTTTGTCTGTTTGCTTATTTAGAGCCCATCTTTCCACCAGGCAAGGTCCTAATATTTTCCCCCTTTAGTTGAGAAAGTAAATTTAATGGTGAAGTGGAAATTTGAACCTAGCCTGAATCAGATCTTGCCCAAATTCCAACTGTAGTACTGTACCATTACTGGCTGAACAATAATGAATTCCTAACTACCTTCATTACCAGCAGCCTCATAAATACATTTCTAACAGCTTTTATTTTTAACGCCTACTTTGGTTGCTTATTTTTCTTCTTCCTCCTTTCCAGCATTTTATCACTCAGCATTTCTTAATGTATAATATACAATTCTATCCCTCCTGTTCTATAAGGAGCTCAAAGCAGCAGACAGTGGGTCTACCTGCCCATTTTTGCTTTTGCAATAAATCTGTGAGTTAAATTAGGCTTACATGTAGTGATTGGACAAAGTCTCTTGTCTAAATGAACATTTGAACTACATCTCATCAATTCCAGTCTGAAATATAAAACACTCCATCACATTGATCCGCTTTATTAATAAGGGAAATAATAGATCTGGTTTTGATTTTTCTCTTAGTGCTGCAATTTGTTTTTGCTGCAAAATATCTCAGGAACGCACAAAATATTGTTCAGCAGAGAGGAAAGGAAAAACGAAAGACCTCTGAGAGTGAAGGGTGGAGATGTAATCTTGATTGGATAATTACCTTAAGGAATACAATAAAATATAGTGGGGAAATTTCACTCAGCACAGAGGCCCCTGTAGTAAGGTTATATAAGGTTCATTAATAAATCTAAGTTGAAAATCAAATAAAAATGGAATCATTTGCCTGGAATAGCCTTGCAAACCAAAGAACCTCATTAGTTTAAGAACTGAACCTCATAAAACTTTTTGGAAGATCAATTATGTGCCAAATAGAGATATACCAGAATTGTTCATTCTGTAACCATAGAAAGTGATCAAATTAAAGCAAAAATAATCATGGGAAAGACTAAGTAAGCAACCAAGAATGATACCATATTTGTATACTAGTGACTTTTGGTCATTCCACAGGCTGCTTACTACAGTAAGAGTATTTTGAACTAAATTAATCTGATAAAACATACTAAGGGAGCAAAAGACCATTTTACACGGGCCAAGCCAAAAAATGCTTACTTTTCAAGTGACTCCATAGTCTCCATTACATTCTGGGGGATCCTTAGGGACATCTATAACTTATAAACCATGAGATTCTTCATTAGCCAGCGCTAAAATATTGCTGCAATCAAGAAATGGCTTGAGCTGAATAAATAGTCTTCTCCTGGATGTAGAGCTTTAATCTTCTTCTAATGGAAGCATCCCTTTCTTTGAAATACTGCCATCTATTGAAACCTGAAGGAATAATAATAGCTAGTTTGCTAAACTTTTATCCATTCTGGAGGGAGTTAAAGAGATTTGTCAGGTTGTCTCTGACTTGTCCGTTCTTTCTGAAAAGTTCAGATTTTGATCATGATTGATAGCAGAACTAAGAACAACTCTTACAATATAAGCATCAGTAGAGGTTCCTTCTAGGAAAAAAAAATGGTGGAGGATATTTATGGCACCCCCAGCAGGCTACAATGCACATTAGTGGATTATATTTTTTTGCCCTCTTTATCTATTTTTGTTATGCATTACATAAATCCATGTTATATCATGCAGAAATAAAACAAAGTTATATTTTGATGTTTTCCTTGTTATATATTTATCAACTCAGGTTCTCTCCAACTCTCAGGATGCTAGGTTATTCCATGAACAACTGCATCTTGATGAGGACCTGCTTTGATCTGAACAATATCTGGAAACATTCAAAAATGGAGAAGCGATTATTGACCCTGGTATTAAAGTTATACTGCCCCCTTCCTTCCTTTCCTATTCAGTCACTTCTCCATGACCTTGCTTTAGTCTGCAGACTAAAGGGGAATATGCAAAATCCATTTCAGCCAGCAAAAAAATCTTCTATGGCTTTATGCCTCAGACCACACACACCGAACAGCACAGAGAGTAGCATCCAGATTTTGCACAAAATTTACCATGCTGGCGTTGCTTCCCACTTCTGCCACATACATAGTTGCGGACAGAGCCCACAGCTGATTCAGCTTATGGAACAGGAAGTGTTTTGCAATGGTGAAAGGTTCATAAAGGGAAACTGTGGAGAGGGAGTTTTTGCAAAAGAAGAAGACATAGAAGACAACTGTGCAAAGAAGACATCCTCTTCATTAATGCAACGTGTGCCGATTCGAGTTATGAAGAGTATTTGGAGATACGTCCTATCTTATAAGAAAGGTAGAGATATTCTAAGTATAGTAAAAGAAGATGAATGTTTTATTTCTTGACAAGAAAGAAAGATCTCAGGAGCTTGAATGTATGTTCAAAGTACTTCTACCATATTGTTTGCCTTCTAGAGATGGATGGGGATATTGTTCAGTTGGGTTTTGGATAAGGACTTAGTGAAATTCACAGATTTCTTCCTAAACAAGATAGAATAAAAACACAGTTAAGCATACTTTAATATGACAGAAAACACAATAGACATCCATCCTTGCCAGTTTTACTCTTAGTGATATGCAATGTCATCATATTCAGCTTTCATTCACTTGTATTCCTGTAATTTGTAACATCCTATGTTAGCAGTAATCACTATTTTTCTTCATCGAACTTCCCACCATAAGTACAGATGTTTTTTAGATCAAGATTTTCTTTAAAAGTTATCATAAGAATATCTGAACAAGATTTTGTGGTACAAAATATTAGTGTAGCATCAGTTCTGGACAAATCCTGAACTAAACTGGGCCAATTCAGACATTAATGAGGGATGTCCATCTTGAAGGAATCCTTCTCAGAAGTCCAAGGCTGAATTTAAGGGATGCTGAAACTTAGTTACTGATTTAGACCTTCCAAAGGACACCTTTTTTTTTTTTCATAGCAATGTAAGAAAAATATTATAATGGGAAAAGGAGAAAGCGAAGGAAAGCGTAGCTTTATGATTGACAGTTCTATCTGTGTCATGGTGAATAGTTTGAGCTCTCTAGTCATAATCGGATCGTAATATTGTTCGGTAATACTAGATTGTTCCTGTAGTCACTAGTTTTATTTAATAAGAGGAGGTTAAAAATGGTTTCTGGAGACTACAGATTATAAAAAGATGCAAAATTGTGTCCTTGCTTGAAAAATGTTTGCTGCTGCTGCTGCTGCTGCTGCTGCTGCTGCTGCTGCTGCTCCTCTTATTATATGGCCCATATTTACTGTCTACCCTTTACCCTAAAGCTCTTTCTAAGACTTGGTTAAGCTCTATTCTTGGTAACTTCACAGATACATCCATCTGGTTTTTTACATGGAAATGGTTTCCTATTGCCTTTTCTTGGATGTTTTTTCAACTTTCCAGTCTAGCTTACAGGTGGGAAAAAAAAAGAATTAAAGAGGTTGGCAGCTTCTTCAGATGTGGATACCATGGTGTGTAATTCTATAGTATATGATAGTGAGGATGCCAAAATATTATTATTATCGTTATTATTATTATTATTCCTGAAATTTTGTAAGATCACAATATCTCTTGTAACTCTATCAATTTTAATTATAGATGTATACCCAACAAACATCACCTGGAGTACTACAGGCAATATGGTTCCTGAAGATGCTGCAGTTTCCAACTCAGTCTAAGCTTGTTTTTCTTACTCAGTACCTCTACCATTCTGAAATTTTGTTAGTTTGTTGGCACAAGGACGCTTTTATGACATTTTTAATTGATTTTATTGAAATTTATTTGTTTGTTGTGAGCTGCCTAAGGTTGGGCTGCATACAAGTTTAAGGAATTGTTGTTGTTATCTGCCATTTTCATACAACTTGCCCTACCCCACCCAGATTTCCAAGAGTTATATGTCAGTTGCTACTATTATGCTTTGAGATTTGCAGATTTCTTTGGTAGAGGCAGCACTGTATCATATGCCTTTTTTCATAACAAATGTCTATAAAAACAATTGTTATAAGAGAGTAAATATATCCTTCTCTAAAACTCCCCAGACAGGAAACAGTGCTCATGCACAAAAAATATCCATGATCCTATTCATAGAAATTTGGCAGGCTTGATCCCTGAGAAGGTTCAATTTTGCCTATAAATTTCATCCAATTCTGCCATGAATCACTGGTAATTTCCTGTTTATAAAACAAAATGCCCACACTTGAGTACCTCCTAATGTGTGCTTACTATCCCTTGTATGTGCTTACTATTACCGAATATTTAATCCAGTTGCATTAAAAATAAAACAAGTTAGCCATTTGTCAATTTCCAGAGATCATCAATTAGAACATTCAAATTCTGCTTCCTCAACTATGGACATTTTTTTTTTCCTTTGCTAAATTGCCAAATTGGGGAAGAAATTAATCTTGCAATCTGTTAAAAACTCAACAGGCATACAGAGAAAGGGGCAGGGGGAGAAAAAAATGGCATCCTTATCCTGGCTCAAAAGCAAAAAAAAATTCTTCACAGTTGATTTTAATAAAGACAATGCAGGATAGAAATCGTATAATGGAAGAAATAAAACAAATTACTTGTACATCTCTTCCAGAAGATATGTTTGAGGTGAGCAGTAGGAAGAAGTAGATATATAATATACTTGTCCACACACTACACTAACCAACAATATAGATTGTAGATAGCAAGAAAGGAAATGTGGTGGACTTTTGAACATGTCAAAACTAGGGCTTGCCTATCAGGATCCCCTGCTCATTTTTGCACCAACTTTTCTACCCTTGTTTATATCATTTTTTTCCTGTGTTCAAGGTAGGTCTCTTACTCTGCCTATAGCAAGGCTGTTAAAACAATGGCACTGCTGAGCTTGTTTGACTCAATCACCATCATCCCTTGCTGTTGTGGGCTGACGCGTGTTGAAGTTCAACACCATCTGGAAAGCCACAGGATCTTTATGACTGTTCTGTACGAATTGGAGTGGTATAACAGATCTTTACTATTATCTGAAGGACGTTTTTTCTGAAGACATGTTGCCCTTCTGGTGTTGATTTCAACGATGGGCTCTCCATGCTTTGAATTGCCCTCAAACCCACCCCAAAATAGACACGCATAATGATGCCTGTGTAGTTTGTACTCCAGAGATTGATGGAAAGTTCAGCGTCTGTTGGACTAATAGCAAGCATACTCCTATAATTTGAGGTCACATGGAGGTGTTGTCATTACGCAGGGCTGGACTCCCTTCTCCCTTCTCCCCCATTTTTTATGTCTGGATTGATTACTCTTCAGTTGTTTATTTTAACATGAAGAGTGAGTCATGGCTATGATAACCACATATAATTCATAAAGGGATGCAGTATAATTCCTGCTTTAAGGGAAGTGCTTTTTTCCCCCTAACAAATATTATTTTGTAGAGCTCCAGTTGCGCAACAGAATTAATCAGATGTGCTTAAGGGTCTTGGCTGTTTACCGCACTTGCTATTAAGTACAATCTGTAGACTATTAAGGGATGTGGAGGGCTGATCAGACTAATGAACTAAATGTGACTGAATGCATGAATAAACTTTTCTCTCTTTTTTTTGGGTGGATTATTGGGGAGAGTTATGGAGCTTGAGAAGACGATTTGTTATATCCTGCTAAGTTACATCTAATGCTGTAATTGGCCTGGTGCCTCTCTATGATGCCATTTTGTTTTACTTCTGACATCCAGTTTACACAATTTAAAACAAATGGGATTTTTTTCTCCTCCACAGCCATTCCTTTCCCGCAAGGGCAATTTGCATGTGTATGCAAAACTCTGGGATATGGAATCTCTGCTGATACTTCAATCTAAACAGGTAGCTCTAAAATGATAAAAGCAAGGCAACATTCATGGATCCAGAAGGCTTTTCTGCTGCTCCCATTTATTGCTTATCCTACAGTAGCCTTCCCTAATTTGATGCCCTTCAGATGCATTGGTTTTCTTCACTTATTAGATTTATTTCCCACCTTTCAGGAGGTCATGGCAGTGTATATAGTGTTCGCTTCTCCTGATTTCCCCACAAGAACAATCTTTTGAGATAGGTTAGGTTGAGAGAAAGTGGCTGGGTTAAAGTCACCCAATGAACTTCCATGCCTGGGGGGGGCTACAATCTGGGTCTCCCTGCTCCTAGTCCAACACCTTAAGCATTGTATCAAACCGGGTCTCAGCTCTAATCATCCCAGCCAGAACAAGTCATCCAACACAAGTAAGGGGTGCAGACAAGTGCATTGGATTTAAATAGGGCCAACCCCAAATGTTTTCTTGGCTGCTTGCAAGGAACATTGGTGCCTTCTCCCCATCCATGGGTAGAGAAGTTAGACAAATTGGCAGCTGAATGTTTAAAGTAAGAGATAATGTCTTCCATCTCAGCCAGAATATTAGTGAAGTCCAGAATACGCAACCTTATCTTCCAAGAGAAGGGAAAATCAGGAGAAAGGTTGGGAAACTATCTTAGTCAGCATGTGTACCCTGAGGCAGTCAAACTCTAAGGGTAGGACCTGACTCCAGAATTTCACTGGATCACAAACCTAGTCAGGAGCAATTTTCTTGAACCTGACAAACATTTCCCACAGTGAAAACAAATGCTCTATAGGTACTAGCCTTTTAGTGAATTTAATCCCACACTTATTATTTCCACATCACATTTGTAAAGATGGTCTGGTATAAAACTAGCAAAGGATAAAGTAGAAGTGGAGGATAACTGAACTGCTGTCTATAAGAGACAATAAATCAGATGCCTTCTAGGATGAGATGAGCATTGACAGGCTTGCTTGACGCAGGGTTTTCCTCCCCCCTGGTAAAATTACATGTGTTTAATGTAAAGTGATACTGATACTCAAGAGAGTTATAGAATATCTAAAAGAACCCCAAGTTTGGCTTGGTAAGATCCTTCCTGCTCCAGCAAATATTTCCTCTCTATATCAATTTACCTCGTGGGGAAGGAAGAGAAAGTTGGGGGAGCATTCACATTCCATGTACAAAGGATAGATTTGTTTTCTGGGGTGTGCTGAGAAAAAGAGCTGCCGCTCACAAATCGTATGTCAGAAGCCACTAAAAGTGTCAGAATCCCACAGCAGGCCTTTGGTGGCTTGTTAATATCTTCTCTTCAAGGAAGCAGCTTAATTCATTTAGCTGTAATGAAAGCCATGCCCTTTCGGGTGAAGCCTGAAAACCGTGTCAGCCTCAACAAGCCCAGCCTTCTTTCTTCACCTCCTTTTTTGGCTTCAACCCTTAAACAAGAACTGTGATGTTTTCATGTCTGTGGTCTCTCAGATGTCACAGATGTAAAGAAAAAAAAAGAATTTGTAGTTATAGCAGCAAGGGAAAATATATACATCGAAGATTTCTTTCCATTTCACTCCGTTATTGTTCTCCTCCTTCCCTCAGAATGATTGTCTGCACAGTGTAAGATAGATCAACCCAAATGTTAAATGGAAAGACCAGATGTATTCCTAACCTTTTGCCCTCATCATTTGACTCAGCTTCCATTAAGTCAACTCCCAAATTGTTCCATATAACAACTTAAAATAACTAGCAGCAAGAAAAAAAAAATAAGAGTGACAAAAATGATATAATTAACTTGATTGACAGGTTGGAATAATACATAAAATGAAGACATTGTCCATTAATAAGTTTACAACAGAGATGGGCCCATGTCATTCTAGTACTTAAATCCTTCTGTCCAAATGCTTCCCAGGACATAGCAATAAAATAGCATCCTGAGATGGACAACTGATGTGATTATTAATTTCTCACAGTGGTAAAAAGAACATTGTAATCTTAATTATCAAAAACTTGCAGCAGGTTAATTCCATCCATCACCACCACACCACTATACACCACATCTGCAGCCTCCATATACTTTTGTACTATATCAAGTCAAGCAACTGGTGGTAATTGCATGGGGTGGGTGGGGAGAGGGTCTTTTATGAACAGTCTTCAGGTGAAGAAAAAATCCCCTCAGCACTTAAATACTCAAACAGGGTATTATTTGAATGAGATGTATGTCTACAAACCCACAGAAATCCATGCTAAGATGCGTTGTGGGGATGAATGCAGATTTACAGAGCATCTGCAGGTTTTCTTTTCAAGTACTGTGCATGTCAGCTCTTTAGGTGATATTTTGAAAGACAGACAGCTAGCTTGCTGACAACATCAAGCATATGAGCTGCCCTTGAGTTGTCAGTATCTATTTAGCACCTGAAATAAAAATCACTTCAAAATACTTTGGAGTCCATAATAATTCCAGAGCAATTATATTTGTTCCAACAGAAGAGAATATATGTACCTCAGGGCTGAACTGTGGCATCCTAGGTACTCTCTGAGCTTGGTTGCAGACATGTCTGTTTGCTTGCAGACATTTCATGGCCTGACTAGGTAACATCATCAAGTTAGTGAGTGTGGGGTTTGCTCCCCATTTATATACATTACCTTACCCTGCCAGTGTTGGTAGGGTGTGGTTTTCTCCTTGGTAGTTCCTTGATTAAGGTATTGTTTCTGCTTGATCGTTTGTCTGGTATTGATCTCTGCTTATGTGGGTGTAGGCTGCTGGACAGGATGTGCTCTGGTCTTTTTGTTTCCTTCTTGGTTTTTTAATTGACTCTTGAATGGTGTTTAAATATGGTTTACCTCTACGTGTTAATTGATGGTTGATTTGTCTGAATGCTGAGCTTCCAGCAATTCCCTGGCATTTTTGGATTTAGCTTGGTCTAGGGTGCTCACATTGAAGGCAAAAGGGGAAGGGGATGGCAGAGGATGAGATGGTTAGATAGCATCACTGAAGCAATGAGCATGAAACTGAGCAAACTCAGGGAGGCAGTGAAGGACAGGAAGGCCTGGCGCAATATGGTTCATGGGGTCACGAAGAGTCGGACACGACTTAACGACTGAACAACAACAACAAAGGATGCTCACAGTTTCCCAGTTCAAACTATGGTTGAGTCTGTCCATGTGTTGTAAGATTAAGGAGTTTTCATCATGTATTCTGACTGCTAGTTGATGTTCATGGATGCACTCTGCTAGTCTTCTGCCTGTCTGTCCTACATAGTGGCTGTTACAGTCCTTACACTGTATGTTGTAGATGAATCCTGTTTTTTTCTTCCTGGGCTACTGGGTCTTTTGGTTTACTTAAGATGTTTTGGAGGGCTTTAGTTGGTTTGTGTGCTACGGTAATTCCGTGTGGTTGTAACAGTCTGTTGGTTATTTCTGAGATGTTTTTGATATATGATAGTATTACCCTTTTCATAGCTTGTGTTGGTTGTTCTGAGTGCGTTGAATGGTCAGGCACCATTACTTTTGGTTGTATGTGTGGGAGTGCTATAGTTTTTAGACACTACATTACAGTCTTTGCTATGAGACCTGAGAGTGGTGATCTCATGGGTGTTCCTCTGATTTGTTGGTGTATTTGTCCATCAAACTGAAAGTAAGTAGTGAGGCAGAGGTTGATGAGGTCCATGATTCTGGGTATTTCAATCTTAGTGTATTTGGCTAGGTTGGATATTTTGTGTAATACTGCTGCCATGATTCTTTCGCTAGTTCTGGATCTATGGATGTAAAGAGTGCTGTGACATCAAATGAAACCATAATGTCATCTTCTTATATTTTAAATCTTTGATTTTCTGGAGGCACTGTAGTGGGGAATTGATAGAATATTCGGTCCCCTCTGTGAGATGTCCAAGCTTTTTTGTAAGTTCTTTGGCTATGTTGCATGTTGGGGTCCCTGGTAACAATTCAATTGGATGAAGAGGTATGTTGGGTTTGTATATTTTGGAGCATCCATAGAAGCATGGGAGGATGGGTCCACTACTTTTCATCTGCCACTGTTCTTCTTTTGTGATTTGACTTTTCTTAGTTAGATCGTTGAGGGTTCCCTTGATCAGGTTGTCCAGTTTCTGAATTGGGTTGGTGTTTACTGGGATGTAGGTTTCTTTGTCTTCCAGTAATTCTTTGTCCTCCACCCTCAAGACTGTATCTGTAAGACAAGCAGAAAAAAGAAAACGTCCAAACCAAACTGCTCAACCCCAGAAGCAAAGAGGTACCTGAACCCAAATGGGTAGCCAACATGTCCAGCTGTCCACTAGCCACTGCAGAACACAATATCCAGAAAGGCCTCAACTATAACACAGACTATGCTAATCAATTAGAATTTTTTGTGGCCTTAGAAGCAGCACTTAAAACCACAGGACTTGACACAGAGACCCAAGAAAGCATAAGGCAGACAATCATACCACAGACCAGAAGAACACAGAATCAGAACCAACTCAAAGCAGAGGACAGAGCAGTCCTCAAAAACCTAAAGAAAGACCAAACCATCACCATCCTCCCAGCAGACAAAGGCTGAACCATGGTTATCATGGACAGAACAAAATACATACAAAAAGCCAAAGAATTACACAGTTTAGTATCCTGTTTTCTATAATGGCCAACTGCAGACTTTAAGGAAGCCACAAGCAATAGCTCTCTCTCTCTCTCTGTTTATAATAGGGAACAAATTTGAATACCGGATTTCACTTCTAGCAAATTCTGTTTGGGAGGGACAGAAATCATGATGAATTATGGCTAGTGTCCGTCCTATTAAAAAAAAATCCATGGGAGATGTGGGGGGGGGGGTTGCACTTACTTTAGAAGTTTCGTAAGGTAGTCATGAAGGTTAAACTTTAAAAAAAAAATGAGGCATCTCAACTACCTTAAACAACTGTTAAAGTGCCACCTTATTTGCCCTCAAGTTAAATCAGATAAATTTCCTTAGATTTTTATTTTTTGAACAAAAGTCCAGAATTTACTGGATCAGAACTCTGTCTGTAAAAACCAACTGTTAGCATGGATAGTCTCTATCAGTAGTTGACTCTGAGGCTGGAGATCAGCCAGGATTGTTGTGACTAACAACCTTTGACCAACTGCCTACTTCTTTTTAAAAGCTCTTTAAGTTAGCAATCATCATATCTCAGAGCAGCAGATCTCATGAGGAGTAAGAGAGGCACATTCATTTCATATTGCACTTTCCAAGATACAATTGCTCGGGTTCACTTTAAAATCAAACATTTGGAAGGAATTAATCTCTGCATGCCGAGACTCAAAAATGACTCCAAAATAAAGGGTTGGGGGGGATTTTCCATGTATACAGACATTCCATAGCTTTCTACTTATTTGGTTATGGACACTGAATTACAGTTCCTTAGGCTGTTACCCTGACACTATAGATGTTGTAGTAAGTAGTTTGATGATTTTTTTTGGCATTTCCTGTTTTTCCCAGTAATGGATGAAAACAGGTATAAATTGGACCCCAGGGGTAGAAAATAAAAACTGGGTTATGTGGCATACTCAGGTTAACAAATCTAAAGTATTATTCCAGCTTTGAACTGAGGGGGTGGGCTTGGCCCTTGATTTTAAACTTGCAAGCCAAAATCTTGGTCTTTTTTTATTCTTCCTTTGTACTTCAGACTTGGCAAACCAAAAGAATTAAAGTGTGCATGCTGTGAGTTTTGTATCTATCCCACATACTTTCATCAAGTTCTACAGAAAAAAAGGATAATGATAAAGTTTGGCCCAATTTGACAGAAATTGGGAGAGCAGGGCACATTACAATATAAGAGTGAAATTGCTAACTAGAGGAGGAGAAGCTATAGGCTGTAAGAGACTTTCCCAAATCTGATTCCTTCAGATACTTTGGAAAATAACATTGCTGTTGGTCATGCCTATTGATATGGATGGTAGTTTGAGTCCAAAGCGTCAGAAGGGCAGCAAACTGGGAAAAGCTATTTTAGCACCACATAGGATGAAGGAGAAACAGGGAGAGTCAGTTTGTCTAGTGGTTAGAAACCAGGAGGCTGTGAGTTCTAGTGCTGCCTGAAAGCCAGCTGGGGGACACCCTCTTGGCCCACAACATCAGGCTCAGGTAACACAAGCTGGTCGGCCAGTTCCTGTCACAACCAACCAATCAACATTCGGTTGATCCCAAAAAAAAAAAAAAAGTGGATCCTGCAACTGCGGGAAAAACATTAGGAATAAAAAAAAAATGGGATGAAGGAGAAAAGGGAAGTTGTATCCACTGCTTTGGAGCAGACTATCATTCAGAATTCACTCCATGTTTGTCAGAAATACATAGGAATTGTCAATATCTGGGAGCTCCATACCAACTCCAACCTTAAAAATTCCTTTCTTTGCTTTCTATTTCATTCCCACCCCATCTGATTGGCCCTCTCTATAATATATGAGCCAGCTTCATACTGAAAGGACGAGGAGGAGGAGACTGGGTAGTGAATGAGTGGGAGCAAAAAGGTCGTATCCATTTATAAGATTCCTCTTCCCCCATTTTTTTCTCACCCCCATTTCCATGTTTTTATTTGCGTGCAAATCTAGCATTGTCAATTCCAGGGTGATTTGTTTTGGCTGTGGCCAAGAGAGGGAGATTCCATTTCTGCCAGACCTAAGCAACCTAGGCAAGGTAGGGAGCTTAAAACAAACAGCAGAGTGAAAAAAGACAAGAGAAGAAGAGTGAGCATTCTTGCAGTTTGGGTAATCTTTCTGGAAGTTGGGAAAAATCTCAGTAAATGATTTTCTTAGTTCTGAGCCTAATCATTTTGAAATTTTTGTTGTTCAGTCGTTAAGTCGTGTCCGACTCTTCGTGACCCCATGAACCATTCACTACAGTTTTATAGATAAAAATAATATGGGAGGGGTGAATCTCTACATGGAAAGCTCCAGGTGCTATTGGTCAAAAGGAATTCTCTACCTGTTCTCTTAGTGGATTAATGGATTTATATAGATATGGATTAAAGTCAGAAAATATGGTAGACACAAATATACCATGTATATGGAAAGGCAGAAGATGGCAGATTATGCTATCTAGGTCTCTTTCTACCACACTTTTGTGAATAAGGCAGGGGAATTGCATGACAAATCCTGATTTGAAAGCATCTCATGTGGCTTTCCAGAGCATAGTGATTGCCTCATAGTTGTAGTGCATGAAGTTACAAATGTTCTGGGGGTTGCTTAGATTCATAAATATGAGAATGCATGGATAATGCCTGGAATTATATAAGGCATCCAGAGAGGAATAGTCATTAGAAATAAATAACCTCTTCCAAAACTTCTTATTTCCACTGGAATCAGCCAGGCCAGTTTGATCTACTCGGAAAAAATTATTAGCAGTGTCCACTTCAGTGAAATGAGGGGGCCGAGGTTCAGTGGCACTGCTTTTCATTGGCTGTGCCAGTTCTTTGGAATGGTCTCCCAGTAGACATCTGGTTGGCTCCCACTCTAACTGCCTTCCAGAAGCTGCTCAAAGCACTGCTCTTTCAGAGGGCATTTGGGCCTTGACCCCCATCTTGGTTTTGTTATAGTTTGGTTTGGTTAATTTAACTTTATTCTTTGTTTTTCATTAGTTTGTGGACCTTTTAGCTGTATACTTTTTGTTTGTATTGTTTCTTATGTATCTGTAAACTGCTGAGAATCCTTAGAGATCTGGGGTCTGTAGGTATAAATAATGATGATGATGATGATGATGTCATACCAAAATATCTGGAAAAGGATTTGGTTACAATAGAAATGGACAGAATCTCAACTCATCATTTACAAAAAGTTGCATGACTTGGAATAGCACATATATTATGACAATATCTTTTACTATCCTAGATCTTTGGGAAGATCCAATAGTCAATAGTACCAAATCTATTTAGAATTATCTGGTAAGCTGTGTGTACATAAATGATGATGATGATGACGACGACCTGGCTTGGAATGCCTAAAGCTGTTTTACATTTGGAACCCGTTGGCTCCAAGTACCATAAGAACTGATTGTCTTATTTTTCAAAACAGATTAAAGGCATAAGTGATTCCTTACAATTTGTCTCTAGGATCTCCAATCCTCTTTCAATATCTGACTTTACATTATAGAACTCAGGTGGTTAAGGAGCCTATGTATTTCCACAGAAAATATGAAAAAGGTTCATACTTTCTCAGTTTTCTTCTTTTTCTTAACTTTCCTAAGCAGCATTGTGATTTGATGTGTAGAAATACACAATTTATTCAGAATGGTCCAAATCAGCAGATATTGGCGGCTATTAATAGCAACACTAGGGTGTTCCATTTCTGCAGATCCATAGGGCACCCTTTTCCCAACCTGGTACCATTCAGAAGTGCTGGGTCTCATGCTAACTGGGAATTTGTAGTTGTAGTATCTTCAGCACATCTGAAGAGCATTAGCATATCTTACATTTTTTCCCATCCAGTTTCCCATCTTTATTACAGATTCTACCAAGATATAGGCATTCATTTGCTTGTAGTTTTTCCCTGTTTATGTATAACATGCAACTGTTCACCTCATTTGTCCTGTCAAGAAAATTAACTTGGTCTTTGATATATTAGTTTTTAGATCAATATTCATTGTTGCATCATACAATCTAACATTTGTTGCAAATTATTTCATTCTCAGCCAGTAACATAGGCTTATATGTCTGGGTTGATCTGAGGATTCCTACCCAGGAATGTTGACATCCCGGGTTGTCATCCCCTACCCCCTACCCGGGTTGACATCCCTTTCAACCCTAGGATTCTGTGATCTGCATACAAAACTATACATACATTCATGTCCCTATCCCACATTCCTCTAACAATAGCATAAGCATTCCTTATGTATTTATCCATAAATACATTAAACAACCAAGGGATACAAGCTTGTCTTACTCCCTGCTCAGTGTTGAAACTATAGTTAAGCATTCCATATATTCTCATGCATGCTTTATTTCCATCACATACAGTTCTTATTGTATAAATGGCTAAATTCACACAACACCTAAAGCCAAAAACCATGGCTAGATTGATATTTTGGCTTTGTCTGGTGGGTGAACCCAGTTACATAATAGACACATTGTAATATCTAGATGAAGTTTTAAGTTATGCATGAGAAGCAGAACGCTCATTAGGGTTCCTATGGAAGAATTTAGCTCTTCCATTCCTTTAGCTTCATTGTTTCCATCTGTTAGAGCAATTGCTTTGACAGTCTGTCTATTATGTCCTACATGTGCAGAGTATCAGTAAGATGGGAAGAATAGTTTTTAGCACATCCCACAGTGATGATGATGGGGTTGGGGGGAAGAAGTGTGTGTGTGACCTCTTTCCAAATGTGACAGATCTCATGAGAACTGTGCAGAATCTATGACAGGAAAAGGCTGATTGAATGAAACATCACCCAGCATTATTCCTCTGCACATACTCTATATTAATTGCAAAAATATATTGGAGCACTTTTTCAGGGTTTATAAAATCATCTCCTTTCCTTCTCTGTTAGTCTGTGAGATGCCCCCTGAGGGGCTGACCCCGAGTTTAGAAACATGATTTTGTTCCAATTCAAACTTGAAATGTTGTAACCATGTTGCTTTAGCTTTGTGTCCATCAAAGAAAAGGGGGTGGGAGGACAGAAAATAAATGACAAATAATAAAAAAGAAAATGTAAATGGTACATAAGTATGTTGCAAGATATTTAGTTGGCTCTTCAGAATGTTTTGATTTCTGTGTGAATAGTTCATCTATTCAGTTTGCATAATCATTATCTTTATCATTATTCCTTCCAATGAAGCCCAGAGCAATTTACAAAAGGAACAATATTTTGACACTAATAAGATTGATGTCAGGTTCAGCCCAAGAGACAATGCAAATACAGTTCTGTTGTGTTTATTAGCTACAACCTCCAGACAGAAATCTCCCCAGACTGAACCCTAGTTCCCAAGCCAGCCAGCCACAACACCGTGAATTCCTTAGGGAGGTGCCAGCCTCATCTTCTTGAACTTCCCACTCTCCTGTTGGGGGCTAAGAACACGCTTATCTCCCTGAGCCTGGCCTTCATAAGTCCATTCCATCACAATAGTACAGCATAAAATACAATTATTAAATATGATAAAATCCAAGCGATGGTGGTATTGTTGCAGCCTGTGACCAGATAATATTGGTCAGGTAGGACTAGGGAACCAGCCATCCCCAAAACTGACCATTCCCATCCCCACCCCATGCGTGATGACAAAACCAGGTCTTCAGTTGTTTTCTGAAGTCTAAGAGGGAGAGGGCCAACCTCACTTCTGGGGGAAGGGTGTTCCAAAGGGCAGGGGCTGCTGCAGAGACCTCCTAGACCCCGTCAGATGAAATTCTCTTGCAGACGGGGTCCATAGTATGCCCTCTCTGCATGACTGGGTGGGATGGGTTGATGTAACGGGGATGAGACAGTCCTTCAGGTACCCTGGACCCATGCCATGTAGGGCTTTATATCCCATACAATGCACACTTTCATCCTATTCAGGAGATGAGGATATGAAAATAGATCTTTCTTTTATAACAATGCAAGTGAGAGTCAGTTTGGTCTAGTGGTGAAGGCACCAGACTAGAAAGCAGGAGACGGTGAGTTCTAGTCCCGCCTTAGGCATGAAAGCCGGCTGGATGACTTTGGGCTAGTCACTGTCTCTCAGTCCAACTCACCTCACAGGGTTGTTATGGGGAAAACAGGGGGAGGAAGGAGTATTAGGTATGTTTGCCACCTTGAGTTATTTATAAAAATAAAAAAGTCAGGATTAAAAAAACAAAAAATATAAATGCAGACTAAACTACTGTTATGGCCTACCTATTATGAATTGCAGTGCACATCATGTTCCCTATTCAAAAAACCCAGAACAGATACTTTTGTTGTATATGACATGAATTTCCACCTTGATTTAATTGTTCATTTAACAATATAAACAGTGGAACCAGTTAACAGATTCTGAGATTTACAGCCAATCTTATTCCTGTTTTCTTAAAAATACATGCCACTTCAGTATGAGATGCTCACTCCTAGTTTACAGTAAGGAGCACAGCAGCTTTAATTAGGCAACAGTGAATGTATTGTAGATATGGCTTATGCAGTTCATTTTTAATTGTCCGAACTGCAAATTTCACAAATCTGCTTCATAATTAGAATCCACAACTATTTTAATTAATTAATTAATTAAAAATTTATTGGCTGCCCAACCCCATAATGTCAATAGGCAAATATGTTTTGCAAATGTTGGGGAAAAAAATCAAGGCATCTCTAGCTTGAACTCTTAATCATACATTTATTGTTTCTTTTTATTTTTATTTTTGTGATGGGTGGGTAGATAGATGATAGATAGACACAATGTTGCTTTACAGATTATCTTGTAACTGATTTTATTCTTGGGTAGAGAAAAGTAAAATATATTAAAAACAAAATGTTTAAAATTTAAAATTTAAATTTTGCAAATATTGTTATAACATTTGGGGTTGTTTTTAATGCCACTTGAACATTTTAAAAAGTCTGAGATTCAGTTATCTTTTCTGGATACCAAAGGATGATGCAAGGGACCATGTTTCTTATGAAGTCTGCCTTTTTTCCCAAGGCCAGGGAACTTTGCTGCAAGGGAACATATTTTCTGTAAGGGGATGTGGTTGTTTAGCATGGGACACATTTGGACCAACATGCTGCCAACACAGTACCATTCTGATGGCAATATACTGAATTTTCATTTCAAGAGGTTAGTTGCAGAGGACCTGTTAGTCAAAAAGAGGAGACATCTCCAGGTTGAGAAAAAAATAACCCCTATGATCAAAAACTCTTGGGCTCTATTCAACTCAGGATTAATTGGGGTAAGACGTATACACATCAAATTACCTGTACACATGCCTGTATACACCTGTACACATCAAATATCTATACACAACAAATTCAGCCATCAGGCATCCACCAGAGCCCTGAAATAACACATTGCTGAAAAAAATGCACGTTCACAACTTCTTGTGAGATCTTGTATCAAAATGCCAAAATCTCATGGGAATTCAGTCCTTTCAGAGATCCAGAGGTACCTGGGCCTAGTTTTTAAAGCCTCTAGCCATAATAAAAATTAATTAAAGGATGCTAAGCGACAATACACAATGTTCCATGCAAGGTGTAATTTGATCATTTAAAACACACACACCAAGGTCTCCCTTTGAGCATCTGTTTCAGTTTGATGCCTGTCAGCCTTGCAAGGTAGTCCAGACAAGAAGCACACCCTGAAGTACTAGATCTAACTTTATTGTAAGGTTACATTAACAGAATCTTGCAGGTCTAAAAGTACCTCTCTGCCCCCTTGCCTTTACAGACCAAGAAACTAGGAAGGGTCTCTTCTGAGATGTTTGCCAGGCCCCCATTCCTTCTGCCAACTCAGTTGCCACTTGTATAACCATTGTCTAGTCTGCAGCTCTTCCTCCTGTCTTCCAAGGTCATTCCCATGTACCATTACAATGGCTACACAATTTGGTGAGGGCCAGAATAAGCTGTCAGTCCTAGGTACCGAAAATAGATCCTAAGTGACTTAAAACCATTTTATTAACATGTTACTTATGCCTTTCTCACATAGAAATGGGATGAGTATATTAAAGTAAATAATGGGATAGAGAAATGGGTGAGGGGAAGAGAGAGACTTCAATCCTCTACTAATAATTAAGGTACAGACCAACTATAATTAGGGCTCTGTTATTAACATGGCACATTTAATTTGCAAATATACCACCTGGGCTATTTTACTGACAATCCAAAACAAAGATGCTTCCTTCTCCTTCTCCTTCTCCTTCTCCTTCTCCTTCTCCTTCTCCTTCTCCTTCTCCTTCTCCTTCTCCTTCTCCTTCTCCTTCTCCTTCTCCTCCTCCTCCTCCTCCTCCTCCTCCTCCTCCTCTGTTCTAGGGACAGGTTTTTGGCAGCTGCCTAACCAAAAGTTATTCTTTTCCAAGCACAACATTCATTAGAAAGTTCTCATTAGAAAGATTTATTGAGATGAAAGAGACAGGGTTACAGGAATTCCAGCAGCTGAACGTAGAACCAATGTTCACTTTCTGATTTTCTTTCTAACAGCCTTCTGTGACCCAGCAATTTTCTAATAATGGAGAAGATCACAGCCAGCTGTTTATTTAACACTTCCTGAATATTTATTCGTTTGAGAACTAATTATTACACCTAAGAAGATAATGAGGAATGACTAAGAAACTTTGCTGCCATTGTTAACCCTACAGCAGCTGAGGCAATTGCTCACTTTATCGAATGCCTGTCCTGCCATTCCTAGAATACCAGACAGTGGTAAAAATGTTGGTATTCAACAGTATCTGGAATGTCTTTAGTTGCCAATCTCTGCTCTGCACTGTTAATTCAACCCAAATTAATATATAAATTACACATTTACATCTCTGATACTTGCATGACTAATATAATTGAGTTATCAGTGCTAAGTGAAGGACTCTGCACTCTTGCAAATGGATATATGAAAAATCTATAATAATATTCCATTGCTTAGTATCTTGTTTGGATTAAAAGGCTTTATGGATAATTTGAAATATATGACATGTAATCTAATTTAGATTAAAGTTAAATTATGGTAAGTAAATAAGCCAATAATACTCCATAGCAACTGCATCTTCATTTTACCATGTTGTGTAACTCTTGCAGTCTGTGAAGCAAAAGAAATCAGATCACTCTTCAAGCAAGTAAGGTGAAACTGAATCTCATGTGAGGAGACTTCTAGACATGCAAATGGACTTTTTCACCCCCTTCCCTCCCTTACAAAATCTGCTCCTGAAGGTCTCTCAAAATCCAGAACATGTTCTGAAGGCACATGGGGGAAAGAGGTTAGAAGGGAAGGGAGAATTACCTTCTACTCAGTCTGGTTCTGCTGAGGAAAATAGGTTTGTCAGCAGAAAAACTGCACTGGCATTTCACCCTCTATCTACATCCACCTAAACTTCTGTTACAGAAGTAAAAAAAAAAAAAAAGTTGATAGATGTGTTTTCCTATTGTGACAGATCTTTCTAATATAATATTTCCTGGGGCCAGTCTGTGCAATTTTATCTGTTCATCACTTTTCCTGACAGATATATCAACAGGGAGTATTCTCAGCAAACTGGCTTTTAAACTATGTCATGGGTAGAGTGTTCACCATTACAAGCTATGTATGCAGATAATGTACACCACATGGACATAATTCCATCTTTGTGTCTGGCTTTAATCATTGACTAATCCATGAAATGTTGCAATCTTGAATTGGAGGAGCCATTACACTTTTCTGTAGAATATAACTGTGGATTATAGGTGAACTGCATAAACAGGCTACAGAAGTTAATTATGCCTGAAGGTTTCCAGGGCTATCTACTTTAGCTGACACTCTCAGAAAGCTATAGAAGCAACCTAGTGACCATTATTAACACTGTGAGAAATCAGCTGTTTTTCTCTAGCCTGAAATATGGTTGGGAGGTTGCCCTAGTCCTACCATTGAAATAACAAAATCTCACCCTCCAGACTTTTGCACTTCCCCCATTATAGAGATCCCTCAGTGTATGCTCCCTCCTTTACCAGATCTTTGTCTAACGGAGCTTTCCATAATCTGGTGTCCCCTGATGTGTTAGGATTACAAATTCCAAAAATCTCTTCCAACAGCCAGCAGAGGAAATAGGACACTGACTTGAAAGGACTTTGGTCTAATCCAACATGATTCTTGTGTTCTTCTTACATAGGCTGTGCATCCAAGTCAGCCACTGATCCACTAGTGGTTCTGAAGGCACAGAGTCACATAGACTGTGTTAAAAACAAAAAACAAAAACATTATTTGGGGAATGCACTACAGAGAAGCATCTGCTTTCTCCTGAGATTTCATGGTCTTCGCTAGCCAAACAGGAACAGTAGGCATGACTTGGTCACTGCAGCCACTCAGTGTTTCAGAGTTGTGTTCTGTGTAGAAGCTTGCTTTCTTAGCCACTCTTTCTCTCCACTTCTTTTTCTTGAAGGATTATGCAAAAATGGGCCAATCACTGGATTTAGGAGTTCTCTGTAAGAAATAACCTTGTGCATGACCAGATTTGTTTGGGGTTGAATTTACCCCTATGGTGGTTAGTTGACTGAGTTAATTAACTCCTTTATGATGTATTTCCTCCCTTAACCGAGATAAGCTTTATCAAACTTAGCTAATGTTGGCATTTATAAATACATATACCTATAAAAAATGGAAATTCACTGCAGGAGGGGCCACTGCAAGGCACTTGCCCACCCCTTTCCACTTGCCTGCTGTCTTATCAGCATCACAGTCTCTGCTGCCAGGGCTGATTTCTTGAAATAGCCTGTTTTTGCAAAGCTGAGTAACCCTATAGCCCTCTTTTCCTAGAAGTCAGAATATCTGATGCTCTGGCCTCTGTACTAAACAGTGTAAAGGCTATCTTGGGGCCTTGCAGAAAATTCTTATTCTGACTATTTCATCTTTCTGCCCAGAGGGCAGTTAAGGCAACAGGAAAGATTATCCCTCATCCACTATAACACAGTGTTAGAAAGCACTGCCCTAATCTTTTTCTTTTTCATATACAAATGTAATCAGTTCAAGTTATGTTTTTTTTCTTGCTCTGGTTTGGTTATGTATCAGAACAAGAAAGCTATAAAAATATATATTATAGGTAGTCTTAAACTGAAGTAGGTGAGGGAATATTGTTTCCTTACCTTTTAGAGTTGGCCTTTCGGCTATAGTCTTTATCCCAACAATTTGGACGGGTGATCTAGTGAGGTGGCTCTGTTATTTTTTACATCCCTTCACCTATTATCTTCTGTTTTAGTTTGGTTTTTTATATTTTTTATATTCTTTAATGTATTTATTGACTTTTTTTAACCCTGTTGTACACCATCCAGAGTCACTTGAAAAAGTGAGATGGGCAGCTAATAAATTGTGTAAATAAAATAAATAAATAAAATAATTCCCACCATTGCTAGATCTCCCCAACATATATTAAACCTGCTTGGCTGAGGACAGATTAGCTTCTAAATGGGCATTGCTTTGTTTCTTCAAATTGTCATCTCTGATATACCATATTCAGTGCTACAAGTGTAGGAGAAATGGAGTATGTTACTTAGTTACTGTTTTTAAAAAATTATGGTGGGCTGTAAAGATAAAGTCTCCTTCAAGATGAGCTTGTCCATGCATTTTTCTTGGCAACAGTAGAAAAGTGGTTTGCCATTGTCTTCTGGGTGTTTCTTCATCTTTTCAGTTTAGCCTATATTCCTGGGGTTTTCTGATGATCTTTCATTGAAGAACAATTTGATCCAACCTTTATTGAGATCAACCAAATTTGGGTAAGCACAGTCACCTACCTGGGCTTTGTGGCATATAGAAGGAAGAAAACAAACTATATTTTTCAATTTTTTTTTTTATCTGCGCTCAGTCATTACCGACTCTGCAGTGACTGCTTGGACGAGTCCTTGCAGTTTTCTAGGCAAGGTGTTTCGGAAGTGGTTTGCCAGAGCCTCCTTCCTAGAGCACAGTCCAGCTGGCGAGCGCAGGAGGCGGAGTTTCCGTTGCTTTGCGCCCTTTTCAGGCGAGCGCGATTTCGCGCTTACCGGCAACTGCTCCTGGCTCCTTTTGCAAGGTGCCGCCAGCATTTTTCCTCCCACCGGAGTGAGAGTACCCATTTATCTACTCACGTGAGTTTTCGAACTGTTGGGTTGACCGGAACTGGGGAGGAAACAGGAGCTCACCCTGTTAACGGGAAGGCTGGACTCGAACCGCTGAAGCGTCGACCATTTCTGGCCGGCAACTTTCAGCGTCATTAAGCCGCTGCGCCACTGTGTCCCTGTATATTTTTCAATACCAGCTGGCAAAAGACTACTGTTGCTTTTACAGATTCTACTACTTTAAGGGCATTGATAGAGACAGGATATAGAGCTGTTGTTCTTTTTCTCAGAGTTGTAAGTACTTTGAAGGTGGGATCACTGTCCAGGATGCAAATGTTCATGTAGCTTTTGTTGTGGTGAACAAGAACTGTGGGCTTCCCTAGAGTACCAAAAACTTGAAATACCTGTTTGATTAGAAATGACAAAGGGAGAAGCAGCACCCCCCCCCGTCCCCTGGAAAACTTATGTAATTCTTTCTTTTGATTAGTAATATTTAAATGTGTAGAAAATACAATGAGCTGAAGAATAAACACAACCACTGCATAAATCCCTAATGAAATGGCAGTAGCAATTAATCACATCAGGAGTAGAGTTAAAGTCCACACATCTTAAAGTTGTCAAGGTTGAGAAACACTGGTATAAGGGGTTGCAGTCAAGTGCTAAACTTGTAGCCTGTGATTCTGGAGTAGAATTGCACTGCCTTAATGCTGAAACAAAGTGGCTTTTTAAGTAATGGGTCTAAACATGCAAAGGAACATGCTTTTAAAAGACCTCCCACAAGCTTTCCTTGATACAAATATATGTGTGTGTTAGAAACAGAAAATACAACTTGCAGTGATAACTATATTAAGAAGAATGTGTGACATCCCTTCATGTCAAAATATGCTTAGAAAGTACAGCAAATGCTAGTAGGATATTATGAAAAAGGAAGGTACAAATCTTGCTGCTGATTAGTGCTTATTTTTTAATTTGTTTATATATTAATCTTGCATTCAAAATCTAAGATGGATGATAGACAAAGACTGTGCTCTGCTGAGCTGTCCTCGTACTGAAATCTTCCATGCCAAAAGTCATGTATACAACATTTTAATGTGATGTGTAAGAACAGAGCAAATGAAATGATTAATCTTTTAATTCAGCCATGTGAAGTTCAGTTTATATCTTCTACTATTTTTAGAAATGGTTTTATGTCAAAATAACAAATAGTTTTGACTATTGATGAAGTTCAAAGCACTTTAACATCATTTTAAGAAATCATTCTACTAACAAACCCCCCCATGTAATTAATTCCCCTCCCCACTTTAAAAATAGGGGTCTTGATATTGTCATAAATTCACTTTAGTGAGCTTTATTGGGCCAAAAGAGGAAGGCACATAAAGAAGACTTTCCCTTCTCCCTGTTCCTGCACAAATCATGCCAATATTTGGTCTCAAAAAGGGATGGCAGTTTCGGCCCATTAGAAATTGAGGAGCTGAATGGGGGCATTGAACCTCATTTTACAATGTCAGATGAGACTACTTTTTTGTTATTTATGTTTGTATTTCCCCCTTTTTATTAAATGAGGAAAGTTCTTACTAATTGTACTATTCAGACTGCAGATGGAGACCCAAGTGCCTCCCAGTCCAGGAAACAAACTAACTAACAAACTTGAGCAGCTCTGTGTATCAGGGGAAAGAGTTCCAAAAGCATTTTTTCCTTGATTTCCTAGGTTCAAGGAGCATGTGTACATCTGTGTGCAGCCCTCAAGTGGTACATTCTAGTAACAGATTTATCCCTTCATTTGTGGTGTGCATGTCAAGCTTTGCAGTTCTATAAAAATGGTAACAGTAGGACTGGAAGTCACAGCTCTTATCTGGGAGCTCTGATTAGCACATACATCTCGGGATGGGACCCAGTGCACCTGAGTATCAGAGTTGGTAGTTCCAGATTCGTGAGACCCGTGGGTCCAATAGCTGGCTGCTTTCCAACTCCATCCTTTGACAGCAGGAAATCCCTGGGTAGCCAATAAAGAATGAAATGTTTTAATGTTTTTACTCAGTGACTCACTTTCATGGCAAGGATTTGGAGGTGTTTTGGTTCTTTTTGCATTTGTTTTTGTCCTCTAATCAACTGTGCATCTCAACATGGACTGGAGTACAAAATATTCAAGCTGAAAAATACACTATGTTTGCACAAAGAGTTTTGTGTGAACTGAATACAAAATATGGAGATCCAACCAAGATAGTAAACTTAGTTGGAAGAGAGTTTAGTTGTGATATAAAATCAGCCCCTCCTTTGCCATTCTGCCTTTCCATCCATTTTTCTGGCTCCCCTGCTGGCAGATATGTTGTCAGACCTTTTACCAAATCTGGCAGTAAATTAGACAGCAAAGTGGCTTTTGCTTCATCCTGACCTCTTCCAACAGTACATCTTTGAGATGGTGTTGCACTGTTAGCCTTTATAAACTATGAACTTTTTGAACTGGGTGAACTGTGTTGAAAGATGGCCTCTTAATGATTCTGTATTGTCCAACTCTCTCTCTCTCTCTGTTTTCCTGTTCTTTCTTCTTCCTTCTCCTGTTTTTAAAAAAGGAAAGAAAGTGGTGATCGTGATCCTACATAATGTATCTTAAGTTGGCTCAGAATGTGACTGTGGGTAAGTTTTCCTAATGCCAGAAAACTAGTGTTTCTATTATTAATTAGTTTTATCTTAGTATCCCTCTATCAAAGAATCTGATGAATAGCTATAAAGAGATAGTATTACAAAGTTTGGTGCATCATCAAAGGTAATGAAATCAAGGTTAGACCCAAGTAGAATCTGAAAGTGAACAGCAGATAAAAAAGTGAGCTAATTATTGGATACAGTATTTGAATGAATACTGTATACCCTAACTAAGATAAAGCAATAGAACTTCTATGGTTTATCCATCATAAAGTCAGTCTTGAATTTTAGTTGCTTTATGGTTTCCTTCTCTTTGCATCTTATAAGAACTATTTGCATCAAGCTAACATGACATTATTTCTTTTGGTCCACATTTGCAGAATCATCAAAGATGTTTAGGCATCAACCTGAGCATCTTGGTGAGTTTAGATGAAAGAATACCCTTTCAATGTTTTCATGTTTCTGAAATATTACTATTGCCTTTATTGGATTTGTTGAAGTATCTGTGTACTTTTGTTGTTGTTCAGTCATTAAGTCATGTCCGACTCTTCGTGACCCCATGAACCATATCACGCCAGGCCTTCCTGTCCTTCACTGCCTCCCTGAGTTTGTCTACTGTGTATTTTATTGTCTAATGAATTGTATGAATGTCTTTTCTTAAAATTTAGGGTCCTTAGATGTAATGGAATGTGGGAATGATCTTGGGAGACTGGGCCCAGAGACGCTGCCTAGGGAATGGTCAGATAAGAGACAGCATAGTCCACAGATAGATAGTGGGTGGGGCAAGAGGCTCAGAAAAGACCCTCCCTAGTTTCTTGGGCTGTAAAGGAGACAGTGGGAGAATTGTAATTTCAGACTTGCAAGATTCTGTTAATGTAGCCTTACAATAAAGTTAAAAGTAGCTCATCTGGTTGTATTTCCTGTCTGGTCTACCTGGTAAGGCTGACATCAGGTCATCTTCCCACTGCCTGAGACATTTTGTTTTGTGTCATTCAAAATTCATTGAAAATGTTTCAGAGCAGATTCCCTAGATTTGCTCTGAGGTTTCAGTTTATGTCAAATTCAGTGACTAGTTGTCCCCTTATCTACTTCATGCTGATGTATCTGGTAATTTCAGGGACTGAATAGTTTAGGAAGTATAGGCTTGTTGCAGATATCCACTACATGCTGATATAACTGATGATGTCTTTGGCTAAGGGGTTTGGGGAACAGAGTAACCCTAAGAGGGCTACAAAATGATGACATGATAATGACCAAATAACTTTGAGGACCTGATTCTACCACTCCTAGGTTGTTGTTCTTAGCAAAGAGGGTTATGGAGATAACCTCGGGCTGGGAAAAGGGAATGTTGTGTAGAATATTGATTAAAGGCAGCTTTCCACAGTCTATTAAGGACTCATTTATTTGTAGGTATATCTCACCAAACGGATCTCTCTCCTAGTTCTTTCTTTGAATCTGTGGGTTAAGTCAGTACTTTTAGCTATAATGAAGTAAATATATTTACATGAAATATATAAGGTATAGTTTTAAAAAATAATTATTTTTCTCTTCTTCAAATCATATGAACTAGAAATCTAAATATATAATAAAACTGAAATGAAAACTGTATTTCCTCCTTTCCATTGTTGTATTCTTTGGTTCAGTTTCTCATATTAGAAGAATGGATCTCTGACACCAAAACAGCTGTGTGATTAAAGGAAATCTTTAAATTTCAGATTCTTGTTACGTACTGGCCCATACATAGGTAATAGATATATTAGCAATACAAAGATTCAAATTATTCACATTGCAGAAATCACAGCATTTGCTTTTCTGTGCAAGGATTTTTAATTATAATGCAGTATTTAACATATTTAAACATAGCCTTATACCCTATCTGAAGGTCATATTTAAATATATTGATATTGATATTTAAACATCATGTAACACTTATCTAATAAGCTTTTAAGAATGTATGATTTTCTGGTAAGGCATAGCCACTCAACAGGCTAATTATATCAAGCATTTACACTTTACTTTTGAAAAAGCTTTCAAAACGTAAACTAATTAATGTTCCAGGAGCACAGGAAGCAATAAACCTTTAATAGAGGTTTAGAATGGAATGGAGCAGCGCAACTTTAATCAGTCTATTTGGCTAAATGGAAAATTGGCTTTACTGAATGCCCTGGTATGATATTCATTGGCTTTTAAAATTGAAGCAAACACTGCTGTGAAGCCTTGTCTGAACAGTTTGTTTGGTGATAGTGGCAGTAAGCAAAAAAAAAAAAAAAAGGTAAACAAAGGCCAAAACATATGAATATACCACGTTGCTTTTTTTTTTGGAAACAGCTAGTTTGGGAACTAGGAACGTATGAATCTGTAAACTTCAGCCCTTCTTTGTTTCCCATTTTTTGAAATTGATAGTAGGTTTTATCCTCTCTCTCTCTCTCTCTTTCTCCCTCTCTGTCTCTGTCTCTGTCTCTCTCTCTCTCTCTTACACACACACACACACACACACCAGGGCAATAAAAATTTTGAGAAGTGCAGCAAATTTCCTTCTGAACTGTATTCCTCCTATCTGTGAAAGCATCTGCAGCTGTATTCCTCCTATCTGTGAAAGCATCTGCAGCTGTCTTTAATTGATACAATCTGATTTTTATTTATTCATGGATTCACTTTGGATGAGGCTGTTTTGGCTTTTGGATCCAGTTAAGTCTGTCCAGGGTGTGACCCATCAAACTGAAGATAGCATGTGAGTCATGGATGACCATCTAATCATATAGCTGAACAAAACCCACAGACCAGAATGGAAGAATATGGGTTTTTCTCTCCTTCAGGAAATGATACATTTTAGAAGCAGAAGTCTAGATTTGGTCACAAAAGTATGTGCCATTTTTACATACATTAATTTTCTCATTAAAAAATTAATTGGAGAATTTCATAGGATGTAGAATTTGTATTTGTTAGCTCTTTCAGTCATTGCTAAGTATGCTGGTCTCTTCATTAATTTTTATGAAATGAATGAATGAATGGCACAGTTGTCGACAAGCTGTTGTTCCCAAATAGGAACACATCCAAATACAGATCAAATGTTTATCTGTGGAGAGGGATTTTCACTTAAAAAGATTTCATTATTTTTCAGGGCTCCATGACTGCAATGCTGACATCCTTGATTTGTAAAATTATTTGGTTGTACCCAATCACAGCTAAATTATTATTTATAATAATAATATAATTATTATTATTATATTATTTGATAGCATTTATAATCTGCCCACACTAAAAGGATTCTAGGTGGTTGACAGTGGAGCACGAAAATTAAAACCTTAATAATATAGAGACACTAGAAAAGTGGTGACTGACATTTCTTCATTTTAATCTTGTGTATTCTTATTTTTCATTTTCTATTAATTAATCAATTAATTTAATAAATTTTTATGCCTGCCCATCTCATATACATGACTCTGGGCAGCTAACCATTAAAAACAAAAACAGGATAAAACAACCAACATTTTAAAAAACAACATCAATAGCATAGAATACCTGC
The DNA here is from genome assembly GCF_059951505.1 of Python bivittatus. Classification (NCBI taxonomy): domain Eukaryota; kingdom Metazoa; phylum Chordata; class Lepidosauria; order Squamata; family Pythonidae; genus Python; species Python bivittatus. The sequence goes on from NW_028277097.1 coordinate 5,484,100, forward strand.
CAAGAACATTCAACATCTCACATTCAAATGAACCATGAAACAGGCTCCCCCATACTGCCAGGGCCCCAGTCTAGATGGCAAAACCAAGTTTTAAATGCCTTGTGGAAGGCCAGCAGCGCCAGGGTGAGTCTGATCTCAGGGGGGATGATATTCCCGAGGGCAGGTGCCACAGAAGAAAAGATCTCTTCCTGAGCCCTGGCAGATGGCAGATGGGACCTGGACCATGCCTCTCCTGCCAGATCTCACAAGGTGGGCAGACACCACTTGGAAGAGACGGTCCCATAAGTCAGGGTTCCTCAACCTCAGCAACTTTAAGATGGGTGGATGTCAACCCCCAGAATTCCCCAGCCAGCCATGCTGGCTGGGGAATTCTGGGAGTTGAAGTCCACCCATCTTAAAGTTGCTGAGGTTGAGGAACCCTGCCATAAGTATCCCAGCCCCAAGCCAAGAAGGGCTTTAAAGGTAACCAACAGCACCTTGAATTGCACCCAGAAGCATACTGGTAGCCAATGCAGCTCACAGAGCAGAGGCATCACATGTGCCAAACAACCAGCACCCATAAATCTGCTGCAGCTGCATTTTGTACCAGCTGAAGCTTCTAAATGCTCTTCAAGCTGACAGCCAGTGACGTAAAAACAGAAAGCAGAATTTGTAGACCATGGTTTAGCAATCAGAAACTACCTAAATTAATATATAATGCCAGGTCAGGATTTTTAATCAGGGTTTGCACATCATGCCAAGCCAAAAACACAACATGTTAAGAATTACTTATGCATCAGCTTAATGCATCATCTCTACCAAGCTATATGGTTGTATCTGTGAAGTTTTGGATTATGGGATGATATTATTATTATTACTATTATTATTATTATTCCAATTTATATAGCCACCCATCTCACCATGGCGACTCTGGGCAGCATACAAAAAAGCTACAACAATCAATAAATATATTAAAAATATAAAAATAAAAATAAAAAGGATGTTAAAAATAAGGGAGCCACCTCACTAATTCCCCTGACCCCTGCTGGCGTAACCAAGTCTTAAGGGACCTCCGGAAGCTCAACAGTGACGAGGCCAACCTCACCTCAGGCGGGAGAAGATTCCACAGTGCAGGGGCCACAGCAGAAAAGGCCCACTGCCTAGGGCCCGCCACATGTAGCTCCCTAGGTGATGGAACCTGTAACACGCCGTCTCTGCTGGATCTGGTAGGACAGGCAGATGAAATTGGGAAGAGGCAGTCCCTCAGATAGCCTGGCCCATGCCTATCTGAAATTATCAGATAGGAACATGTATCATAGGACATAAGACATCAGTGCCCCCCCCCATTTATATAATGCTGATCTCCACTCAAAATGAATCATGATCCAAGAATGTTGGGTAGGAGGCATTAATTCTGTTGAAACTCTACTATGGTTGCCTGGGCCTTTTTAGAGACTCCTTTAATGTGACTTAGGAAATAGTAGCTTACCTAAGAAATTCAACAATATACAACTCAAATAGTAATTGAGGACAGCAATCTGTCAGAATAAGGCCTGCATAACTTGTGGCCTTATGTGGCCCTCCATATTTAGGCCTTGGTTGCTATGGTTGAATGAATTCATCGAACTTTGTTTTAGCATGTTGTGTGAATATGGTTATATTCAGTCTGGTGAACGCTTTGACCAGCCCATGTTCTACATTACCTTGTAGGCAGCAAAACCAATCTTAGTTTTTTTAGTATAAGTGTAGGAATCCTTTTTGTAGTCATGGAACTCACTTTGTTTAAAAATATATATTGGGGCCAACTGAGGACTGCAGAAAAAATGGAAGACTGCAGGGTTGGTAGGGTTGAAAATATTTGGCCTAGTTATTTGGTTTTCGTTGTTGCTGTTGTTTTGTTTTCTGTTTTTTGTAGAATTCAAGAGGGTTAAGGTGCAAAATAGCTGTGTTTGACTTATAAGTTCAGGATTTTATTTCACTGAACAAAAGGGAAAAGCAATCATGCCATTGTGTTGCCAAAAATAGGTCTTTGATCACCAAAATCTAGCAGAATAAGTTAGGAGTGCTCTGAGGGCCACAGAAATGGTGTTAGAGGTTGTATTGGGTCCAGGTGTTGTGGTTTATGCATCCTGATTTACTAGGTCACAAATAGTACAGGCCTATAACATGCAACTGTTAGATTAAAAATGCTGAGCATTTTGTCTTATGTTTAACGTGACCCTGAACTTGCCATTGACAATTCAGAAGGTTTGTTTCTTTGAGCACATCTTTATCACAACAAAAGCCCTCTTGGATCCTGTTAGCTATTAAGGTTTTAGTGATAATTTAAGTTCAGGTCACTGAAATGACCCTTCTTTAACCCCTTCATCTACAGTTTTTAGGCCTTTCTCAGTCTGCAATAAATTGTGTCTGAAGATGATAGATAGATTATCTGGGTCTTAATCTTCACATTATTTAAACTGATTCCAAAAGATAAATGCTAAATCATGTAGGTCTCAATAGCAAATCTGTCAACAATATTGGAGCTTCTCTATTGATTCATCCTTTCAAACCCAAGAGAGGTGATATTGTATAACAACAATTTATGATTAAAAAAAAAATCTCAGGGGACAACTTCCATTTCTGTAACTCATCTGAAGAATGATGAAGCCTGAACAGGCATGGATACATATAATGTATTTTTGTGTCTGTAGAATTATATATTATCTGTAGGTGATATTCTCACGAAATGGTTTACTCAAGAGCAGTCATCAATAAAAGTAATCAGACAGAGCAGTGAGACAAAATGAAGCCAGAATAAAGCTATTAATCACATTTAAAATATAACAAAAACTTGAGTGACTAAAAAAATGTGTCTGCTGATTTTCAGAAGATAAGAATCAGTGAAGGTGACCTTTCCTGGTAACATAACTCAATATTCTTGGTGTTCATGAGAATAGGGATATGCCCGTTGGCAATGCCTTCTCCTCCTAGAACATGTCCAGCCACTCATTCAGTAGGTATAAATAGAGATCCTGTGCAGATATGGCAATCTGCATATGTAAAGTCCCTCCCCATACAGAATCTCCAGTCTATAGGAACCCCCATTATTCACAGAATCTGTAAAATGGTGGGGTTTTTTGGTTTCTTAATCATTTTTAAAATTTACTTTATTTTAAAAAATAAATAAAACAATTCATAAAAAGAGATCGTGAACACACGTTTGTAGTACATGAAATTAACCAACTACTTGACCAGAGTATTCTGTAGTCCTCAAGAATCTTCTCTTTACTTATGTTTACCAGTAAAACTCATAAAAGGATGTCACATATCATAAAAACCTTTGGGGTTTGTGAATCTTTAATACACCTTATTATATGTGTTAATTTTTCCCTAGATACCATACAGCATGCTTTATTTAACCATGTGTCAACTGTTATGGGAAACAGAATAAATTATTGCAACAGATCACATAAACACAGTATTCTGAATGTTGTATTTTAGAGAAGTGTTTCTAACATTTTTTTTTCTTTTACCTGTAATCATCTCCTTTTCCTCTGTACATGAGCAAAACCTTGATTATAACAGAATTGGTACCTATGACTATTTTAATGCAGACACGAGAGCTTCGTTGTTCTTCCTTTATAATGGGGCAGGCAACCTGCAGCTTTGCAGATGTTCAGGCAGTACTTATTTGCTTATTTATTCAATTTATAAGCTGCCCTTCTGTTCAAATTGGCCAGTGGCAAGGGATTATGGGACTTGTAACATAAAATAAAACATCTGGAAAGCACAGGGTTGCCTGCTCCTGTTCTTTAGGAACAGAATTGGATTTGCTTACATTAGGAATTGCACTTCTTTTGATAGTTGGCAACCTACACAATATTCAGTACCTTCCTGACAACCTAGTAACTGGAAAGTACTGAACATCTGTTGTCCCAGACTTCATATTATAGATGAACTGATTTGGAGACAAAAGTATAACCATTTTATGGTGATAAACTACCGAGCCTTCTTTTCAAATAATATTGTTCATTTTAAAAAAACAGTGGTGTTTTCCAGTTCCTCTAACTTGGGATCCTTTGAGACAGAGACTGAATCTGAGACCTGCATATAATGAGCAGTTGTAGGACTCCAGGACGTGAACTGGCATCTGAGCAACTTGGCAGAGCAGGCCATTTTTCTTGCACTACTTTTGTTTTCAGCAGTTGATTTGAGGGGTTATGAGTTCAAACAATCTCAACCCAAGAGGGATGAGACATTTGTTTGGTTTACATTTCGGTGTGAACTTTCCTAATTTTACCATTTCAAACCAAAGCATGAAACTTGGGTATCCTTTGAAATTTGCTCCAAATGTTGTGATGCAGTTTTGTAGTCAAAACATGTATACAAAATATGCCTTGTAAAGTACAAACATGAAGCCAAAATACTTTTAAAGATGTATATATTAGAATAAAACACATAAAGGCATCCATATACACATATACAAACACACTTTAAAAAAACCCTCACAAATTGTTGTGGAGATGGATAAACCCATTCTTAAGACTGGAGAATTAGAAACTGAGAAAAGCAAATGTATTAAGAGTATTAGAGTATGCATGAATTGTAAAAAAAAAAAAATCATGCATTTTTAAAATTTTAGCTTTCAGATCTCTGATTTGTAGTGCATGATGAAGATGGTGTTTCTGGCTCCAGATAGGTAAATGTTTAGGAATAGACTAAGCCATTAGATGTCAAGAAGACGCGTCTTCTGGGAAAAAAAACTAATCCCATGTTCTGTATCTCTACTGAACCGGATGAAACGGTTGAAGCTGTTTTGTCTGGCTCCCTCTGCTGAAGAAGAAATTGGCCAAAGATCCCGTCATAACCTTGCACTGTGCAGTGTGGCCGCACACGCTGTGACTCTTATTATACTAGATTTCTTCATTTTATCTCTTGACGCCAGAAGTTGAGTTACCCTTTGGAGTTGATGTAGTACCTGGCAGCACACAGAACCCTGACAGATGGAGAAGGTGTCAAAAGCTCCAAAGCACTTGAGAGCAGAGGCACTTTAATCTGTCAGCGCATGATCATTAGGCTTATGGTGTGTGACATACTTGTGATCACAGCTCTAGCTTTAGAGCTGACTCTCTGGCCTGCACTCAGCTATTTATAATTTGCTTGGAGAGTTTCAAATCAAATATTGTTGAATTAAGCCAACACAAAGCTTAGAGCTAGGTTCAGGACTTGGGGCTGAGATGATTTTTTTTTTTTTTTTTTTTGGTCACGGCTACTTTGTTGAAACCTTCCCTCGGGAGCTAAAATTATTCATTGCAAGTGGGAAGATTTGTTATGACTGGAGTTGAGCTGAGCTTCTGGCTTATATTTAGTCTTTCAAGCCATTTTGCCATTGACAGGGCTTAGTATAGGAAGCAACAGCTGAACCTCTTTCCTTTTCAGAGTAGTTTTTATTTTTAACCAGGGCTTAGAGCAGCCTTTCCAAAGTTGGATGCTTTCCAGATACGTGGACATCAACTCCAATAATCCCCCAGCTAGTATGACCGTTGCTGAAAAATCTGGAAGTTAAATTCCACAAAACTGGAGGTCACATATATTGGAGAGGCAGAATGAATGGTACAGTGGCTCAGACCTTTCATTGGTGTACAGAAGAAAGGAGTATGTGTGTCCATGTATATGATTCCATTCGGACAGAACATTTTTATGACATACTTTGGTTTTTAATTGAAAAAAATCCATGTAGGCCCTTTTCTGGATTTTATTGCTGCTTTCCTCATGTGCTGCTTTCCTCATGTGATTCAGTAAAAACAAATATGAGGGCAATTGCATCGGTACAGAAGCCTTATCTGTTGTGCCTGTGCCTGTACTGTGGAACAGCTTCCCACTCAAAAATTCAGATGGCCCCAATCCTACTTGCTTTTGAAAAGGCTCTGAAGACCTTGAGTGTTGGGCCAGAGGGTTGAATGAGTCCACCTCTAGGGAGTGTCTTTGGTTGTCAATCTGTTTTGTTTGACTTGATATGTATTGTTTGTTATGATTGTTTTTAATTTGTTTGTAAGCTGTCCAGTGTTGTCATGAGTTGGACAGCCGTACAAATTGAAGGAAGAAATAAACAAACAAACCATTCCCATCAGTGCTTCCACTGATGACTACATTCCTTGCTTAGATTAACTTCCTGAAACATTTAGATGAAGCATATTTGTCTCTTTAATGTGAATTTCTGATGTGTTCCCAAATACTTAGATTCCAGTCCTTCATCTTGCCTCATTCTTGCAGTATCTACTTAGATATCATTATCCGTCTCGCTCATTTTGCCTGGACCATGTAATGGACATTTATTAACAGTTTCCTCCCAAAACTAGAATATCCCCAACTGAACTTAATGCCTTTTAGTTTCTAGTCTTACTTCTCAGTTTCATAAAGCCCCTAAAATGCTGGATTAGTCATATCATTTTGGTATAACACAATGATATACCAGATTTCTTCACCCGGGGTTTGGTAGAGAAAATTATATTATTTCCAGAAAACTTAATAGATTCTTTTTTGTTCCTTTCTTGCTTGTAAAAAGTGATAATAAATCCTGTGGTTTGTGCCGTTGAAATCTGGCAGCTTTCTTTTTATCTATATTGTAATTTCTTCTTGGCTGTACATATAAAGATAATACATTGTATGGTATCAAATAAAACTATCCTAGATCTTTCAAGTAATTAAATTGCCCATAATAATAAATATTACATTATATCAGTAATCCTTAAATCCATCTTGTAAATTTATACTGCTTCTTATTGTAAAGAAGAGCACTCTCACTGAAAGAAGAATATTGCCTAGAGCTATTTAGAGTTAATTGTAAAGATGAAAATTTGTGGACTTTCTTCATAGTTCAAGCACTTTCTTACAGCAGCGCTTCATATTAGTAACTGGACTTTATAGCTCAATCTCTGATCAATCTTGAGCACTAGAAACATGCTGTTGTTTTGATAGTGATAGTGTCTGGCATTTTTATTTCTCCCCTAATATTTTAAATCTGTAGAAGCAATAGAATCTTAATTGCATTTCCTTTGTTCTTATAATTCCAGCTATAATATTCTAAAACATCTTCCAACTTTTAAAAAAGCAGTTAGGTGGAGAAGGACATATATTATTGATTTAGATATCCTCATAGACATGCACATCAAACTTTTATAATTATCCATCTCATCCCACCCTGAGGGATGGAGGGATGAGTGTTAGATGAAACAAAATAGTCTAATCATTACCTGCTAAAATTAATATACTACACTGCTTTGACTTTGATGTGAAGGCATTTCTGACACTCTCTATTGCAACAGTTCAAAGCAATAAGGAAGTGTTGGTTACAACTAGCCTCCCATACTTCTTTGAACTTCTACCTCAATGAAGGAGAAAGACAAGAGAAAGAGCTTTCCTGAAATACTAAGGACATCAAAGACTGAAGAAACTAAACTATCGTGCAGATGTGTTTGTCAACCTGAAGCATATTTCCCCTTCCCACCTTCTCATAGAAGGAGGAGGATGACTTATACAGCATGAAGATAACAGAGAAGTTGGGTAGAGACTAATCACTGGATCTGCCACTTCAAGTAATACCATGTATTCAAACCTTAGTGAAACTGTGTTGGGGCAGCATGTTGTGGTAGAACTTTCCTGTAGGTGGGAGGAACATTTCTGTTTCAGCCTTCTTGCACATTCTGTTGTGTTCCTGAGCAAAACAATAGAATCAAGCAAATAGAAATAAACTTTGCTATGGCTGTTTATTTCAAAGAACGGGGCAAGAGTAGAATTGTGCCTGGTAAACATAAGCTGTTTTCCTAGTGCACAGGAATCCTGGTACTCCTGCTTTGGTGCTGTTTTCCCTTTTTAATAGGGTGACTTTTCTGAACCATGTATAAAATAATCCTCCCCACCACAAACAAATAACATTTAATGCTCGAGAGTTGACACTTAGCTGTGCAGGTATGAAGGCTGCTGGAGATTTAATTTGGGGAATGAAGTGAAAGATTCCATTTGTTGTTGCTTTGCTTGCCTTTGGCATCAACTCCTGTGCTGTAAAATCTTTTCAGGGCCTTCATAAAAGTGAAATTTTCTATATTCTCTAACAGACATTGTCCAGGGAATTATCTGGGAGTAGCTAATGTGATAGAACATTTGTTTGCCACCTGGTGTCCACAAACATATCCCTCTCCCACCTAAATTTGTATTTGTTTCTTACACTCTTTTAATTTAAAAGAAAACTGGAAGCTGGCATGCTGCAAAGCAAGTTATTCATCTTCAGCAACTTTTGTCATAACTATGCAGTTGTCAGATTTCCAAATTAGTTGTGAATTTTGTGTTACCAAATACTTCTGGACAGATACTGAATTTCATACAAGTAAATGTATTCATCTCCTCTAATGTTTTAATTGAATGGCTTCAATGAATATTTATGTAATTTTTACTGAATTCGTTTATAGATTAGTAGTAACCCTAGTGAATTCAATGGAACATACCTCTGCATAGGGGCAAGTATAGGATTGCAATTTTCTCTGAGACTTGGCATTGCTTGTCTGAATGAGGTATGCAGAGATTATCCAAGGTGTTCTGCTCCTAGAAGTTGTCGTGAGTTTTACAAAGCCCTATTTGAAACTATAATTCCTTGATCCCAAGTAACTATTTTAAAAAATGAGGTGGGGGGAAATAAGGAAAGAGAAAGTGGGCTTTGAATTGGTAGATCAACAACTTATTTGTTTCTTTAAAGTATATTGACCTCATTCTTTAATATCCAGAACAGCTCACCTGGTCACAATTTTCTACACTACAATGAAATATATTATATTTCTACTTCAATTACAGTCGTTTTTTCTGAATTGTGTATTCTAGGGGTCAGCAGTATGGCATTCACAGATGCTAGGGCAACTGTTACCACCAGAACGGAGTTCTCAAACCTCCAAAATCAGCTTAAAATTAAAATAATTTTTAAAATGGTTGAAATATTTCAGGAGCATCAGAACTCAAAATATTTTATGGTCTTCTGAGGCTTCAAGTTATTTTATATCTGTGTGTTTGTAAAAGTTATGTGAATTTGTGTTCCTTTGTCTTTTTTCTTCTGTTGTTGCAAGTCATCTTTTCTGGTACCGTCAGTTGCCATCCTAATAAAAGTATTTGTCTGAGGGTTGTGTGTGGGGGGATGAGGAGGCAGAAAAATCTTCTGTCTCAGAAATGTTCATCCATAAAATATAATACTGTTCTCTCTCTTGGCCGGACTTCTACACACAGGCAGTTCATAAATAACTGCTTTTTAAAATTCAGCATCCAAATATCTCTCATTTTCCACCAATGGGACCTGGATTGCCCTCTTCCATAGGAGAAGAGCCAGAAGTTCCAAAAGAATTATTTTTATGTGGAAAGTAATCTAAAACCCATGAGTTCTTGGGGAAGGCAAGGCTGGCAGATTGAATTAAAAATTGAAAATAAAGGGTCTCCATTCCAAATCAGAACATTTTCAAGGCCAGGATACCTAAGACCATCTAGTCTCAAAAAGAAAATTTCTGTTTCATGGCCACATAGAGTGTAACCTATGTGGACCTCTGATCTGAGTTAAACCTGCTCTCTGTACTGTGCTCTTGGGAATATTTGACTCTTGTCAATATCTTGTTACAACTGCTGCATTGATTTCCTGTTCATGTCCAAGCCAAACACAAACTACAGCTTGTTAGCTATTAAATGGCATAGCAGCATGCTGTCAGCATGTGGCATTTTGGGAGCAACAACTAAACAATTAGCCCAGCTCACCAGGACTATGAATCCTCTTTTTAATTTCCCACAATATCTCAGATAGGTGTTAGGTACAATAAAGCATTATGAGAAATGTAAATTGGATCTTCTAGCTGACCTTAGAACAGGAGGGTCCTTGCCCAGGTGGCAAGTCTTCCTCCAATGCACAACTAGCCTTTTGGTTAAGTACCCAAATACCTAAAGGACCACCTCCTCTCATAAAATCTGCTCACTGAGAAAGTCCTATAGGAGAACCTTTTTCTCCTTCAGTAGCAGAGAAATGAGAGCCAGTTTGTGTAGTGGTTAAAGGTTCTGGACTAGAAACCAGGAGATCATGCCCTGCCTGAGGCATGAAGCAAGCTGCGTGACTTTGGGCCAGCCATTCTCTCTCAGCCCTTAAAAGAAGGCAATGGCAAACCACTCTTTAAAAAGTTGCCAAGAAAACCGCAAGGCATTTGTCTAGGCAGTTGCCAGGAGTCAAGACTGACTAGAAGGCACCATCCCCACAAAAGAAGGCAGAAATACAGCTAGTGAATACAATATAGCAGAGCCTTTTCAGTGTTTGTACCCAACCTGTGTACTTCCTCACTTAGAGAGTTGCTGATTGATTGGTTGGTTGGTTGATTGATTGATTGATTGATTGCCATCTTTCAGTAAATAAATATTTGGCCTGCCAACATGAAGCTATTTTTGTGATCCCTCTAAAAGGAATTGCTGTTGTTTCATATACTCATGGCATATTATGATTGAGGTGTTATGATTTGGTTTACTCTTCAGATCCTCAAAGAAGCATCTGTCTTCACTCTGTGATATTTCCAGCCTTCATTCTGTTTCTTTCTGCCACTGGCTCTTCAAATATTTTGTACCTTCTTAGACAATTCTGACACCATCCTTCTTCACAGCAGGGGAAGTATTATGCACTGATTGAAGGGCAGCTTTTGTCTGATCTGAATCTGTGGCTAATAAATTTCACTAGATCAAAAATGTAAATATAGAACCCCAAAGCTTCAGGTGATTGTTAGAAACTGCAAGGAGGCCCCTAGAACTTTTCCAGCATCTCTCACCAAATTACAGTATACTGTAACAGGACAAGATTGTTACATATGTGGCATGAATATTAATATTATTATTTTTTCATTAAGTTGATTATTGCAATGTAATATAAAGCAAGGGAAATGAAATTTAGCTTTTATTTTGACCCAACTCCCTTTTTAGTTCTGGCTTCATTATTTGTGGGAGTGGTGGGGATGAAGCCCTGGCAACCAGCTGAAAAACAATTATTGTGCAGCAACTGATTTAGAAAAAATTGCACATCCTTGTATTAGACGATTCCATATTCTGAGAGAGTTTGCACAAATACAGTCAGGTTTTGAAAGGTTGCTTGAGAAGTTAGGGTGAAGTCCTCTAATTCCTCTCAATGTGCATACTAAGTTTATGAAGGGTTAGGTTGTGAAGAAAGTAGCCATGCATTTTGCCACATATACATATAGATAATTAGCCTTAGTTTTTTTCTCTGATTCCCAACAAAGCAAGGTTAGACTTGGTTAATACAAACCAGTTTGGTGTAGTGGCTAAGACATCAGGCTAGAAACCGGGAGATTGTGAATTCTAGCCCCGCCTTAGGCACAAAGCCAGCTGGGTGACCGTGGGCCAGTCCCTCTCTCTCAGCCCTGGGAAGCAGGCAATGGCAAACCACTTTCAAAAACTTGCCAAGAAAACTAGACAATCTAGGCAGTCGCCAAGAGTCAATGCTGACTCAAAGGCACAAATTAATACTATACTATACTATACTATACTATACTATACTATACTATACTATACTATACTATACTATACTATACTATACTATACTATAATATAATATAATATAATATGATGTAATAATATATGTGTCTACAAATGACTACCAGGAACTCCTAAGGTTCTAGGAATTAGTCCCAAAAGAAGCCAGGGACACCTTCTCTAGGGTTGCCAAGAAAACTACATGAATGTGTCCATGAAGTCATTATGTGTTCAGCTGACTTGAGGGAGTTTTTACCTCATTATGTTCTTCATTTGGTTGTTGAAAACTGAACAGGTAAATGCATTCATGGCAGGGTTTGGGAAGCCACTGTCTCTCCACCACTGCTGCAGACATAATTTCAACCTCTGAAAGGATGAATGTGAAACACATCAACTACAATAACCTTATTGTGGATTAGAGGACAGACCTGGTTTGGAATTCCAAAAACTGGCTAGGTGAGGAAGGGGGTCTTCCCCTCTCATAAATGTGTCCATGTGGGTTTTGGGTCTGTCACCAGTCTCAGATTTGGGGGGGGGGGGTGTTTGTCACCCAGGAATCTCTTATGGCATCTAGAAGCACTTTTCCATAGATAGGCAGTTGGGGGGCCATATTTGTGGAGTTGAACTCGAGGGACAAATTTGGGAGTGCTGCTGTTGTACCATTGCCCCATTTTGTGTGGTTTATGTTTTGATTTTACCCTGAGCTGTGGAGAGGAGATTGTACACAGCTCAGAGTCCACTGTGACCGGAGCAGCCTGTAAAGCCCATAAAATAAACAAGGAAATAAGGTTATAGCAAAATCTTTCCCATTGGATTGTGCTTACTTGTATTCATTCTGTTTTTGCCTGTAAACAACCATTTCTTACATCATTTCACTTTTCTCATATTTATGATTGCATTTTTAATGGCCTTGGTTTCCAAGTACTGGTGGTTGCATTCTCCCACCCTTTGAAAATTTAATATTTCTGTCCCCACCCTTTTGGGTGCATGCACGCGCCTTAGAATAAATCTTGTTTTAACCAGACATGAACTAAGAATGTCAACTTTGCTTTATTCTCCTATAATAAAAATCACAGTCTTTAATCATTACCAGCAATATTAGTGGCACACCGGTGTTTACATCCGGAATATGCTTCCAATTTTCACAGTCAAAGGCAAGTTGTTGGCGATATCTTAATGTTTTGTTCTCTCTAGGCAGTTAATGCCAAACCTCAAGGTTATGATCTTGAACTGAATATTTCCCAGATGTGTGGGAAAGTGAAAGGTGGCACGCCTAACAGAACCTGACTTTCTATCTGCGTTGGCCTAACTTAGGTAAATTTTAAGTCAGGCTTAATTAAAGAATGAGCTTGACAAGCGTTCACCTTTGCAGTGGCTTGAGATGAAAGGTTGGAGCTTGCGTGCCTGGTAACATAAGCCACATGTCGGGGGGGGGGGGGAACCCTTGGTCCAACATGGTTTATGGAGAGTCCGTAGTCATTTTCTTGCTGAAAGTAAATGAATCTGGGAAAACTCATTGTACTTGTATCTTCTCAGTTCCAGAACCTTTCTTCTTTTCATAAACAGGGCTTGCAAAACCTGATTGTTTTCCATGATCTGTGGAATTCTGAACTATAGTCATTTCAGTTTCTTTCAACAAATACCCAGACATGACCCTGGCTGCTATCCTATAGTTTTTGAGCTACTTCCAGCAATTTCAGTGGACCTTATACCTCAAAGGAGAAAGATATGAAGGTGCTGCCATTTGGACTGTGTTTTATAAAGGCTGACTATGTTGGTAGCTACTAAGATGGCAGCTGCCAACTTTTAAAAGCATGACACATCTGAATTATTTTTAATTAAAATAATATTTGAAAAGGAAATAGTAGGGGAGGGAGCCTGGTGGATGTCAAAGAAAGGTGTCCACCATATTCCTTAGTGCTGAATTAATTGTGAAAGATCTTCATGACTACTGTGTTCAAAAAAGTCATTCCAGAAATGTTTTAGGGTGTGCAGCGGATTGCTGAGACAGATAGATGTAGGCATGTAAGTTATCCCAGGAGGAGGCAAACTTTTGGAATTGGTGATCACAGCTGGAATTTAGAGATCATTTTTGTGGGTACCATCACAGAATTGCTTTCATTAATAGAATTGCATGTTTCATGGTGGCAGTCTCTACTATGTCTCTAATCCTCCAGACAAAGCTTAACTTTGTCTTTTTTTTTTTTTTCTGGAGAAGTAGATAAAAATCAGGACTTTTTTTTGGTCACCTATGGATGTCTGCTGAGCACAGAAGCATACTTGGAAATAACAGTAATGCAAGAGGTTGGCACTCTGCTTCCTAGCATAACACATCTGATTTATTTTTAATTAAAATAATATTTGAAAAGGAAATAGTAGGGGAGGGAGCCTGGTAGATGTCAAAGAAAGGTGTCCACCATATTCCTTAGTGCTGAATTAATTTATATTTTGAGCTAAACCATAAGGTAATTTATATGGGAGCCATTTCTATGGGCCTTTTCTTTTTTGAAGGTCAGTTACAATGAGCAAATGTGATCTTGTGAGATGTAAAGATTCTGAACTGAGCCGGTTCACTCTCCTCCTCTAGGTCTGAAGCAGAATTTTAGCTGAATAGGATCACACAACAACCCATCAAGGTGCAGTGCTGCCTTGGGTTTATCCAATGCCATACATCATATTAGAAATTGTAGAGGACAGAGGGGATGGCCTTGGGGAACAGGAGGAAGAGCCACTAGCAAGACAGTGGTCAGATAAAAGAAACCTGAGTCCGGGGCAGAAATGTAACCTGAGAAAACATCTCAGACATGACCCTCCGTAGTTCTCACGAAGGTAAAGGGAAGGAGTGGGGAGGCACATTCAAACTTGCAAGATTCTGTTGGTATATCTTTACAATAAAAGTAGTATTGGCCTACATGGTTTTAGTTTCCTGGGCTGGTCTACCTTGGAGGGCTGACAGAAATCTACAGAATGAATTTGCCATGGTCTAATCTAAAGCAATGAAAGAAAACGGCTGACTAGGTCAAAAGTAATCTCATTAAATTTACATTGCCAATATTAATTGTTTGTTCATTATTATATATGCATTTTCATTTATAGTCATAGAATTTATGAAAACTGCCTGGTAACTTTTACCTTCCATGAACATGCTGAATTCATTAGAGGCCATACTATGCCATAAATGTTATAACTTTAAAGCTTTTGTTCTTCATATTCAGAAAGCAATTAAAACAAGTCAGGTAATAAGCATTAGCAAAGTTAAAGATGAAGTTCCTTTGATTAGCTAAAATTGGAAATTTTCAGAAAAGCCGTAAATAGTTCAGTAATGTAGAGTGCATGTTGCTATGGCAGCAAACACTTCCTAAACGTTGATTGTTTGATCATTAATGACCATTTTACAGATAACTAGACAACTCTGTGACCCATTGGGTCATCCTTTGAGAGAAAGATGGTGCAGTCTGATGTGACCAGAATGAAAATTAAATTTTAGGCTGACCATATTTTTTTACCCCAATGCTGGGCTGTCTCATGATCATCTAAGAAGAGTATATATCATAAATTGAAAAATAATTGCAGTGGCAAATGAACTTCAATAATAAGTCAATATTTACTTAACTAAACAGATAAACAGAATGACCATGGGTGGGCAAAAAAACAGTGGGAGCAGGAGCGACTTCTGACTTCCTGCAGCTTCCCCATTGTGGGAAGCTGGCAGGGAGCATCGGAAATCATGATCACGTGACCACAGGGATGCTGCAACGGCCACAACTTTGTGAATAAAAGTGGTCTGAACATCATGGAAATTCCAATTCCACAGGAGTAATGGATCCCAGATTTTTAATGCATTTTTTAAATTAGCAGATTTTTAGGTACCTTGATTAAAAAATTGTTCCAGTATAATTTTTTTTAAATTGCAGTATAAAGTTTGGACTAACTTGAGGGTACAAACAGACTAACAGATAAATACAGTGACAGTTTTAGTAGTATATAGATAGTTACATATATTCAAATGAGGCAATACAAAAATCTGATAGTAGTAAGCCCCATTTGTACTAGTGTGCTTTATTTCCACTTAAATATAAATATGCATAGAATTAAAGTAAATATACCCTCAAGGTGAAGTAATTCCTGATGCCTTCATGGAGACCTCCATTGTTACAGTAATAACATGGAAACGTTGTGCCATTGCCTTTTGGGGTTTTTTTTTTTTTTTTTAACTTTGCAGGCTAGTCTATAACCCTTTGGTATTATCTTGAGATCTCCCATCCAAGTACTAACCAGATCACCTAGGTTTCTTAAGATTATAAAGATAAACTTTCTTTTCAATCAAGCTTGACTTCTGATGACTGCCTACCTTCTTCCAGGATGTTTTTCCAATTTTCCAATCCAGCCTAAAGTCCAGAGGAATTCCCATCCAGATCCACCTCTTCTTAGCTTTGGCTAGGTGATAAGTAGAGTGTGTTAAATTCTTGGGATCTGTGACAAAAGACTTTGACTTTTAACAGAGGGAACAGAAATAGTATGAGTAGTCAAAACATGGGAATACCTCTTTATTATGTATCTGCTCGAACTCATTAATCATCTTTAGACTGTCAGTTTCAGATGCCCCCATCAAGCAAAGGGAGATAGATAAAAGGGAGAGGGTCTTTTGGATACATGGTGGGTATCAGGCATTTGTCTTCTCCCAGTGTTTCTCTATCATTATCAGTTTTAATTTAAATTCCTGTTCTTCACTGAAATAGTGGGGTTCATCTGTTGTATTTGTTTCTGTGATATTTATGTATTAATTGCATTTTATTATTTTATATCTTTGATTATTTTTCTTTTTAAAAATGTTAGAAGTTTTTTAAGGTTTTAAGGAGCTATGTATGTCATCTACATAATCATTGGCCAAATTAGAAAATACATTCATAAGTAGGGCTGCAGAACCATGCAATTAGTGCTTGCACCCAATTCTACAAAAAGGAATGACAGGCCATTATCTGACCGTATCAGCGGAAATACAGTAAGACAATTTCAGAACAGATGTGTGTCTATTGAGAGCTGAAGGGCTTTAAATCTATTGTGCTTTCCATGCCTGCCTTCCAGAGTTCTCAGGAAAGCTAAGACTTTACTTTCTGATATTTTTTTTTAATGAGGTGTTGAAAGAATGTTTAGGGAAACGGTGCTTATTGTTATTACAATGGAGAGAATGTTAAAGTGTTTGCTCCAGGGAGACAGGCAGGCAAGGAGTCAAGTATTGAGTATTAAAAGATGAAAACACTGTAAAAGACATGTGTCAGATATATGGAATATTACGGGCAGCTGTTTACATATGTATATAAGAGACTAGCCTTGAGTCACTTTGAATGCTGTTACTTAGGGAGGTTGAAAAGGCATTCAAAGCTGCCATCAGGGTACCAAGGTACAGAGAACACATCAGAGTTGAAAATCAAATGACATTTTTACCAAGGTACAATTTGTCATTGTACGTTCTCTCGCGCTATAATGCTGTGGAGTTAGAAAGCTCCTTATGAAGGACATTCTTCATTTTTGCACATCCTTATTTAAATATAGAGTATTTCCCAGCATCCCACACAAATACTATGCACTAGAATAATAATGAAAAATATATTGGCATAGCTGTAGGGAGTATTTCAATCCAATCATTTCTATACCCTGGCCATTGAACATGCTAGCTGGGGTTATAGAAAATCTCCAGGTTCCCTACCCTGTCTCAGCCAAGCAGCATGCTTCATAAAAAATTAGGAAAAAAAGATACAAGAGCCAAAACTGATAAAAGATTTCCAGAATCTGATATTCATCATTTTGATGACTGGTACCAATTTGGATAATTCCCTGAATTCAGGGAATTCAGGGAACTGAATCCAGAAGAATGGTAGAAGTGTGCTTGTTAGTCTTCGTAAGGCATTAACATCTAGGAAAGAGCATACATTCAGGTCTTTTTCAGCTACAGCAGTCCACAAGTAACAAAGGTGAAACCATCCTGCAGAAGTCTTATGATGACTCAGAGGCCTAGAATGATTTTTGCAGCATCCGACACTTTGGTGAGAAACAGTTGAAGCATTATTAATCCAAGTTCATCCAACTCAAGGGCCTCCGCATTTCAGAGTTCCTAAAATATTTAACTGGTAGGTGACCATCTGGAGAGATAACAGAGTTTGACGAAGTATGTAGTGATCTAGGAGAGCTGATAACAAGCCCTCCCTGAAGTAGTCCTGCTACAGGCAAACCTGTATCTTCTCAAATCTATGCCTGTCTTTTGACTTAATATAACAGCTGCTTTATCAGTGGTGCTTGTCACCCAGTTGCTTTGAAAGGAGGGAGGAAAAGAAAGTTTCTGGTCAGACTCCAACTGAATTACCATTTAGCTACATTAACCAACAAATGAATGACTTACAAGGAGGAGTTCAGGAATTTATGGGCAGCATAATGAACAGAATATAAATAGTGGGCTAAGCTTGCTTATATTTACAGTTCTTTCAGAATTATGATGAGAAGGGAGGAAAACAATTCACAGTTAGAAACATTAGCAGTAGGTATGGATAGATATAGATGGGACATGCTTTACTACATATATAAACCTATTTCAAATTTGCTGAATTATCATACTTAGCCAAGGAACAAGGGACAGACATTGCAAGTGGAGGACAAGTAGCCCAAATCAGATTATTGTTTTGTCTAACACAGTGTTATTGATACTGGCTGGAAGTGGCTGACTTAAATTTTGGGCAGGAGTTTTTCTCCTCTGGTCTATGTTTTACTACTATCATCCCTTTGAGGTAGTTAAGACAGCAGAGATTCCAGGAATGTTCTTTAATGTTGTAGGGTAGAATAACAGAATCTTGAAAGTTGTCAGAGTTTCCATCTGCCATATTTTATACCAAGCAAAATCAAGCTGGGGTTATTTTGAGCTTCTTTCTCACACTTTCCACTTTCTCAGGATTGAATTACCATTTCCTCTTTCCTTAATAGTTCATTGCTCTCTTCCCTCTTTCCAAGGCCAGTTCTAGGTTATTTCACAAATACTGACTTGATGACAGTGGAAGTTGGACACCTTAATAGGGCACAGAATTAGGCCAGCATTGCCATATCCTGCTTTCTAGTACAATTGAAGTTGCCACCTGACTCAGAAGAATTGAAATAAAAGCACATTAAGACATTACTGGTGTGAGCGTATACAATATTGTACACTAGATGGCACTTTCTCATACTCTTGACTAGACTTGTGGCAAAAAACCAAAAAGGGTGACTAAACCAGAGAAACTAGTTCTGTGTAAGAGTTACAGGACTTTAACAGATAATTCTCAATATCATGAGCAAACTGCAATTCCCAAGTATTTTATAAGGAAGCATCAGTCAGTTTGAAACAGGCTTCAAAATTATTTGCATTTGCAGTACAGATGCGTCCTTATATTCATGACCTCTTCATGTGATGACAGTAGTATACACTATTATTTTTAACAAGAGTAGATTTCACTGGCCATAGCATGATAATGTTTTCACTAACTAGTAAAGGAAAACAAAGCAAAGCAAAAAAAAAAAAAAAAGTATTACAAAACACAGGATGGAAAATTGGTTCAAAAATAAGTCCTTAACTTGTCACCCTGTTTCAACTGAAGGCAACATTCAGACCTCTTCATCTAACAGTCATTCCAGTTGGGATGACTAATGTTACTGGACCAAATCACTTAGAAAATATTCACTCATTTATTCAAAGAAGCCCACCCATGAGAGCAACTGTGAAGAATTTGCACAATACTCGTTTCATTTTAAGACCAAATATGTCCTGCTTGGTTTTCTGCTATAAAAACGAGAATATATTCTCCAATTATGTTTGCTTACGTCTCCTGTTTGTCTTGCCTCATCCTCAAAACCTAACAGTTTATTTTAAAAGATACTACAGAAAAGCTATTGACAATTAAAAGGGTAACACCTAACAGATCTGAATTTCCAGCCTGAGTCAACAAATGAGATAGATGAGGAATTATAATGTTTTCAGAAGATGATCAGCTGCAGGCTTTGATCTAAATCTCCAGGAGAATTAGAGAGATCCTTGCCATTTTGAATGGGCAGAGGTGAGAATAACACCATTTCCACATACGCTCTTTGCACTGTTCTAGAATCAGTTCTAGAGCCGAGAGTTGTCCCCTTGTCATCTGTGTTTGAAGCTGAGCAAAAAAGATGATCCTATGGGCCATGAAGCTCTGCAGGGCTTCTGGGCTGTTTTCCTGTTGATGGAAACCCTTAGCTCACCCCACTCCTGCTGCCTAGGCTTCAGCTGAGGCCACATTCTGTTTTCTTAAAGCAGAAAGGGGTCTTCATGGCTTTATAACAACTTTTTCTCCCTCCACCCTGCTTTCATCCCTTCTTTTTCAACCAAGGACACATAATTGTAGTGTAGCCCAGATTGATCTACCAAAACTTGTCCCTACCCCCACCCACAGCAACCCAGCCAAGGGAGCTCTGGTGAAACTGGCATAATTTCTATCTGTTCTGCCTTCTTTTTGATAAGAGACCATGAAGCCAGTATCTACCCCCCCCCCTCGCCTCCCCCAGCATCAGTGATTGCCTCAAGATTAGGGCAGGAAAACAGTCACTTTTCTTTCCTTTTTATGTTGGATGATTGTTCCAGGACTGTTGCTCTCTCCCCTGTACCAGGAACTCTTCAATGTTCTGTTCATGGAGAGACTTTCTAGGCAGGATTTAGAATGGATCTTTCTCCCACCAAGCCACTTCAGCAATGTATAGCAAAGATTACAGCTATTGGGAGAAGTACCTAGTTGCAAAGTTGCTAATCTGCTATCCTTTCACCATGACAACTAGCCATAGGCTTGTCAGTGCAACAGAGGAATGGTAGTTTCAGCTTGGCAGCTCTATAGCTACCCTTTTATAGCAATTACTCAGGTGTTTTCTTTGTTTATATTTGCAAGTTGGTGGATAAATACATACAATATGCTCTGGAACCATAGAAGTAGAGGTGGGCAGCAATTCATTTTATTCTTTTTGGGGGGTATGATGTGGGGAGGTAGTATTAAGGACATTTTAGTTGCTTCAGGACCTGCAGTTACTTTGTGGGTAATGATTAATAATGGGTTTTGCCATGTGTAAAGATGGCAGAACTCATTTTTCTTCGTACTGTGAAGATGATCATACAGTGAACTTCAAATGGCTTGGGAATGGAAACAATGCCATGTAGAAGGGCCTTAACTAAGATTCTTTAAAAGTCATGGTCACTGGTCTCCACCACATCTCATTCCTGCTAGGCAAAGCTTTTGAAAGACAGAAATGTATGATCCTGTACCAAAACGGAACACTTCAAAAATGCCATTTTTTCTAGTAGAGAAGAATCATGTTACTGATTTTCTCATTTTTAAGCATTTCTTTCTGTTTCTGCATTATTATTTTTAAAAAGTCCACATGGCCTCTATTTTAATACAATTATTGTATAATATTGTGAGATGTGAACTCTATAACAAAAATTAGAAAAGTACAGATTTCAGCATATAAGTTTGTTCAAGTTAGCATATGTGCTTAGGAAATACTGTAGGGTATTTTTGTTATCCAAAATAAAACAAAAAAACCCAGGTCAAGGGACCTGGCCATCTCATCTATTTTCAAAGGTAAATTATTAAAAAAAAAAACCTTTGTCCCTAAACAAACTAGAAAACAAATGTCCAAATACTTTGTTTAAAATCTGGATATATTCCTTCTGAAACAAAAATTTGTCCTTCAAGCCAGAAAGTAAAAAAAAATCAGATTTACACTGATTCACACATTCCAGGTAAGGGAAAGCAAGAAAGATGATCAAGAGATCTTAAGAAGCAAAAGAATTGATACCCTTGAGTATCAATTGGGATGAACCATTTGGAAATCCATATGTGTTATGGCTGGCTTCCATAAGCAAGGAGACGCTTCAAATTTCAGTGCACAAAAGTACAATCTGCTACAGTATGTAGGCTTTAGACATGGAGAAAAATGTATGTTCTACTTCAAAGGTAGATTATTTGATACTTAAAGATTATGTTTAAATTTACTGGCCAGTTAGGAATATTGAATTATATGGATTTAGTTAGTGTGCACCATGCAGAGACAGTCAATATTATATGAGGCTGGACACAGAGGCTGGGAAAGTGCATATAGAGTATTCCTATTATGGTTTTCTGTGGGCACCTTTGGAAATCTGAAGCCTACAGCTAGCTCTCATGCAAGTCTTCATCAGAAGTCAACAACCCGTTCAACCTGTAAATATTTTCTAAGCGATTACTTCTGCAATCAAAGCAAAGCACTCCCCCCTCCTTCCCCAAATTTATTCATATTCATTTAATATGGGATTTGGGCACTCTTATCTGACAGTCAATGAGTTTCCAAGTACATTTAGTGAAACACACAAAAATCAATAATCTTGTGTCCATTTTAAGAGCTTAATTCTTTTTTAAAAGATAAATTTGGAGACTCCCATTTGGGAGGATGATGGATAGCGTTACAACCAAGAGTGCTATGTGGCTGACCCTTAATCTGCACAGAACTAGTACTATCTAAGTAGTCATTTGTCTTAATGAGAACTAACCAGACTTCTGCCATAGCCTGTGGTTTTCTGTAAATGTGTTCTGCTTCTCTCACCTTTTTTTTTAAGAGCACAAAGAAATTAGGAAACAGTGTATAAAACCACACAGAACTCTTGATAATGAGTCCTCTTTGTGAGGCAAGTTAGGCAACTATTCTTTTGTTTTCTTGTCATTTTGGATAATGAGTTCTTGCTTTAATTACAAAGGGGCAATTGATTTTAAGGTAAGCTGGCATATTTGGTTGCTCTGGGAAGTATGCTTCAGACTGGCAGATCCACAAAGCAAGCCCTTGTAATGTCTACCTTGTGTGAGGAGGGCGGCTATATAAATACGATTAATAAATAAAAATAAATAAATATCTCATGTTGATATTTAGGACATTTCTAATTGTCATAACTTGGAAATGGTTCAGACATTGAGAATCCTACTTTTATAGTGGATGTGGACAAGCAGGTTTAGCCATTAAGTGTTGCCGTTTTCTGAGTTCTGACTATAAAAAAATAAAAATGAAAAAATAGTGTGCTATGTGCCTTAAAACAATTAATATGAGGACTGCAAATGTCTGTTTCAAGAGGACATAATCTTGAATTGTGCAAGTACTACTGAGAAACACCAACGCTGTTTTCTTGCTTTTTTCCTTTGCTGTTAACAATGAAGTCTTCTGGTACATGCATCTTTCAGAAGCAAATACTTTGAAGCATTAAGGATGTTTTTTGTAATTGATTCAGTCTTCCTATGAGTCTCGATCCATAGAAACATTCCTTCACAATCACTAAAATAAAGGAAAAAACACCATCTTAATGAAACCATGCTATTGCAGGTCAAATGGCAAAACCTTATACAAAGTTTTTCTTCTTCTTTGCTGATTGACAAATGTAGTCAGAAGAGAAGACACCAGGCTAACAAGGATTCAAAACAGCTAATTCATATCATTATTCCTATTTGGTACCTAACAGTAAGGATGGTGACAGATAATGTTTGGTCCACATTTGTAAAAGTGACATGTAATTGAACTAGGCAAATATATGCTCCCATTTTTACTTTTTAGCTATTCATCAGAACATTTTATTTGTTAGTCACAAATAACAAATCCCAAGGAGTTCAGGACAGTGTACAAGGAAGAAACCCATTTTATGCACAAAAACTTTATAGGTTTTAAGTTGGCACAAAGTGTTCTTTCCTGTTTCAAAACTGTGAAGAGATTTGAAATGAGGAATCTCTAGTCTCATAGTCTACCCACATGCCATTCTGATTGAGGGCCTCCTAGAAGCAGCATAAAATATTTTGGACATCTCATCATTTGAATTAAGCAAGTTGAGGATTCTTTCAAATTTCTTTGTTTATTCCATTGTACATCTGGAAATATTCATATGGAGAATCAATCTACAAAATTACACTAAACGAGATGATATATTATGGTAGGAGAATATTGGATTCTGCAATTACACCTGAAGAGAAGGAACATATTTTTAAATATACCCCATGTTTTTCTTGGTTTTGATAAATATTCTCACTAACCTAGATACATGCCTCAAGTTCAGAAAGTTTGATAACTCATTCAGGATAATAATGTGGAACAGTACAAGAGCAGAATCAGCATAGAAACAGTTCAATCAAGTGGTAAACAAAAAATGCCTCTTTTAATTGATATTTGTTCTATTCCCTGGAAACTTTTAGCTACTAGAGTAAGGAAATTCTATGATCTTCAGAACATTGCTACTAACAAAAACGGGTTTACAAGTAGTAATTTTTTTTTTAAATCAATTTAAAAATAGGAAATTGTGGAAAGTTCCACAATTTAAGGTCTGTATTCTAAATCTATCAATTATTTATCATTACAGGAATCAAAGAGTCATTTATTCTGTCATTAGAAAACTGTCAGTAATAAGTTCATTTCTGTAAATTTGGGAGAATGATTTTATAATCCTTGAAAATTTGTATTATTGCTTTTCTGTTGGATAGTGGAAAAAGCCTTATCAACACAGACAAGTTCAAGTGGGCTGTTACACAACTGTATAATCTATAATCCATTTCATTTATGTAGATGATATATCCTGATGTTACTACAGTCCTACTACACAGATCTATCCTGTGAAGTGAGTTGCTGCTCTCAAAAGCTTATGCCCCAATAACATTGGCTAGTTTTGAAGACACTACCAAATTCCATATCCATTTTGATACTGCATCATCAGGGCCTGAATTGACCCAAATTACTATAGAGTAGACAGAATGACATTCTGTTTGAATACGGCCAAAAGGTAAAGATGCAGTCAAGTCAAGTTTTAGTCCTGTTGACGCTGTTGACCATTGCTGCCTTCTGGGACTTTTCTTTGGTCTTTTGATTTCCAACCTTGGAATTCTCAGGTGGCCTCTCTTCAAAGTAATAATGAGGACCAACCCTTAGTTTTTGAGCCCAGACAAGATGAGCCAGCTGCTCTCAGCTGCTGAGATATATAAATAAAGGACCATGATATTGTCAAACAATGGTATATCTAAATTAGTTTAAATTAGCCATTTGCACCATACTAGATTATTACTTTTCATATCCTACTGCTCAAGATATCTTTAAAGGATATTGCTTTGGATTGTGTTGTATGGTATGCCTTGATAAGGATTATATACTCTCCAGAAAAGGATTTTGAGATCTTTAAATAGCCATTTCAGATTCTGCATACTAAAAGACGATGGTATTATGAACCTGGACAAAAATTATAATTCCCTATAATTTTACTTACTACGAATCTGTATCTTCCAAAATAGATGCAGCACCTCTTAAGACCAAAAATTCCAGTTAAGATTCTAAATATGTTCAAAGGATTATACAATGTTTTGCTTTTTTTTAATGTGACATCCAGCTTTGTATCTCTTAAAAATTGGCAGCAGGTAGTCTAAGAAACCATGGTGTCACTAAGCACCTGATTTATATCAGTTCACCTAGAAATCAGATGTAGTCTAGCAGTGGGATTTGCACAATTTGCATCTCTGAACTACAGTCCAACACCGGTCTTTGTGCTGTTTTTTTGTTTTTGTTTTTTGCCATTTTGCTGCCCTTGCAGGATTACGGATTAACAGATGGAGACCAGATCTTCCAGAATCCACAGAACTGGAGTGAGGGGTTAAGATTGCCCTGAGGATATGAAAATCAATTCCGACTAATCTTTTACATCACAAAATCCAGAATTCAGCCAAGTCCGATCAGAATTCTCACTATTATTAAATCTAGCTTGATTTAGACAAATATAAGGGAGAAAATCCAAATTTCATTCTAATACTATGTGGCGCACAGGTGATAACATAAATTCTGATTTGCTTTTCAGAACTTCCTAATTACTAATACAGTTGATACAATACAATACAATACAATACAACACAACACAACACAACACAACACAACACAAAGCCAGTTTGGTCTAGTGGTTAAGGCACCAGACTAGAAAGCAGGAGACTGTGAGTTCTAGTCCCAACTTAGACATGAAACCTGGCTGGGTGACCTTGGGCCAGTCACCCTCTCTCAGCCCAACCCACCTCACAGGGTTGCTGTTGTGGGGGAAATAGGAGGAGGAAAGAGTATTAGGTATGTTCACCACCTTGAGTTATTGTAAAAATAATAAAGGCAGGATAAAAAATCTAAAACAAAAATTGATTCATTTGATTAAATGATCCAACTAGAGATTGTTTTGTTCTGATACATTGTATTAGAAAGCTCTGCATTAGTTAAATATTGGGTCAAAACAAAACAAATTGCTGGATCCATTTGAACTGCACCCCATGCCAGCTTCATACTTGAACATGTTATCCAGCTCAAAAGTTGAGCAGATGTCTGGTCCTGCAAAATGATACTTATTAGTCAATAGATCTGCAGTTTATTGTAATGTGTTACCATTCTTACAAACATATTATAAAAAAAAAAAACCATTGGAGCATAAAGTAATAAAATTCCATGAAAATGCTAATGTAACAAGGAATTAATTTAATCTGGCATTGCTACAGAGGCCACAGCAAACAAACATGTTCTTGTGAAATAATAGTCTATGTTCCCTATTGGTGTCTGACAAGCAGAAGACCAAAATTATATTGATCACAAAAAGGAAAATGAGCCAGCTCAAGCTGCAATGAGACTCTTTGATGAAAAGAAAGCTGTATTGCTTGGATTACAACAGAAGTTCTCAATGCAAATCATCAAACTGGCCATTTTATACCTCTTGTTAAACAAAAATAGATTAAGATGGACAGGGTTTTTTCCTCCTTGTTTTAAAGCTGGAATGACAGTTGCTGCAATCATTATGAGTCAGAAATCAAGCGGCACCAGACTGTCTGTAAGAATTTAACATGTGATGGACTCTATAACCCATTATCATTGAAGTATCGCCATAAATGTGGGATTTCGAGGAGAAAAAAGCAGTAGCTTTATAGTTGATTTTGCATGAGATTCTTTCTGAAAAAAATAGTTCCATTTGATTCCAACTGCATAACTCAGAGTAGTTTCTATTTATTCCATTCTCACTTCCATATCTTGCCCTTTTTCAAAGAACTTGGTGGCCAACACAGTTATCAGACAAAAGAAAATACTTCACATGATTATTTCCTGCAGTTCACTGTCGCCAGATGTGGAGATGCTCATTAGCTTAAATAGATTTAAAGAAGACATTTCATGAACAATGGGTCTTTAAATGGATTGTAGGACTTCCACATTCAAAGGCAATCTGTCATTGAGTATCAGTTACTACAGAACAGCAGAAGATAACCTGTCCATGAAGAGCTTTCAGGGCTTTCCATCTGAATAGCCACTATGGGAATAGAAAATATGGGGCCAGATACATCTGTTGCCCTAATCAAGTTGGAAGAAAGTATAACAATGGTTATTTGAGAATTTGGTACAATATCATGTTAATGAACATATTTTTAAAAAGGAAAAAAAACTGTCCCAGACTCGGAGCTGGTCCCAGCAGCGCAAAGAACAAGGAGCACCATGCCGACTGGGAGCAGCATTGTTGCATCAGAGAACCAGTAGAGTTTTGGAGCAATAGCTTATTATTTATGCATGTTTTATTGCATATATTGTGGATTATTAAATACGGTAGACTAATCAGATGCTAGGCATGGTAAAGAATTCACAAATCTTGTGGCAGAAGGGAAAAGAAAATTGTTTTGCCTGTTTCCATTCATGTGGATTGCATTAATTGCTTGTGTCTGTCAAAATGGATGATTTATTGTTGGCGAATAGAACTGAATCACACATCTGTTGTCATTATGAAGGCTATACAAAATGTTACTGAAAACAAAAATCAGTTCTGATTTTTGTTTACTTCCTTTGCTCATCATTGTATTATTAGGCCAATATATTATTGGGCCCTGAATGTATGCAGCTGAAGAGGTAACTGGTATTAGAATTAATTTCTATACTAATTACAGTGATGGAATTGCATAAAATTATTACTGTAACATAAAAATGGGGGATACCTGCCCCAACAAATTTCCAGATTTATACAACAGAGAAAACATCTGCTCCTGATTTGTATAATATATATTTAAATATAGAAAATCTGAACCTCAAGATTTTCCTAAAAGTCAGTTACAACTATCCTATTCTGACTTTATTGAAATGCCACTAAGCAAAAAACACATGCTCTGTTCTCGTTACTTACTGTATATCCTCTTCCAGTCACTAGAGTTCCCATCCTGCATTAGAAGTGCACAGTCGGAGATATTCAGATTTGAGTGGCAGTGGTCATTTTGGGGGCCTTTCCCCCCATTGCATCTTTTTCTGATATCTGATACCTCTTTCTTCCCCATTTCCTTTCTTTTCCCACACCAGAGCTAAAAATATTTAAGGAAAGAATCCACGGTGGAGCAATTTGAATCTGTAGCACAGCTGAAAGATTCGTGGTGAGGTATTACCCACCTTTCACTCATTTCTACTCATTTTTCATTTCCCTGTATGGCCAGGGAAGGGGTGAAAAATAAAACATCCACTGGTCATCAGCTTCATTTCAATCTCAGTAGAGTTCAATGTTAGTTAACCCCAAGGGAACCGTTTCCAAGAAAGACAAAGAGAGGAATTACTTCAGCCCTACACAAGACTGGATCTGTTTAGAGCTAAATTTAACTGTGTCAGTGAACCTTCCAGTGATCCGGTTAAACATGTCATGGTGCCAGGGCCATAATGTCACATTTTTTCTTTATTTATTATGTTTACTATGGCCTTACTTGTGCCAGTGAAACAGCATTTGCCTCAGTTCCATTTAAGCTCAGCTATTCATACAGCAGTTGTGAAAATCCATATTTTTATTGCATCACCAATGTAGTTTAAGTATTGAAGGCTAGCAATCTGCATAGCTAGCTGGTTTGGGATATTAAACTGTTGTGCACAATTCAAACAGCCTTTATGAGCCCAATAAATGGTGTAAATAGGTGCTTAGATTGGAGAGCTTGGTCTGATGCTTCAAAGCTATATTTGGTCCCCAGTAACCTTGGGTGGGGCCCTAAGAGTCTCTCCAAAAGTTGGCATTGAATTTCAGTTTGCAGTATGGAGAGTAATCCGTTTAACTGAATGTAAGTAATTTTATTTAAATTCAGTTAAAATTAATCAAATATCCACTTCTTTGACCTCTCCGCCTACTTTTTGAAATACGACTAGCAGGTGCCCCGAAATATATTATGTACTCCTAGAACAATATCTGCTTATAATGCTGTAGTCAGCAGAGGGGGAACCAAAATCAATCTGGCTTTTCAATTTAATGTTTATTGCAGGCAGTGACCAGTTAATGCAACAAAACAAGATTACACAAATAACATGACAAATAAAATATACGGCATGCTATCATACTAGAAGATGTGAGGGCTATATGAGCTATTTGAAATATATTCCCTGGCCAAGGGTTGAAGTTACATTGTTGTTAATATTATCAGAAAGGAAAATAAAAATAACGTTGCTTTTCTAATTGGGCCGAGACAAAGGGGATAGAGAGAGAGAGCCAGAGACATTCCATGCTCCACAGAGAGGAAACTCTATTGATTGCTTTTTCCAGAGAAGGGAGATAAACATATTTTACTGAAAACAAAACAGAGAGGGTTTTCTGTTATTTGAGAGGACAAGACAATATGAGCCATCAAATTTAGCTCAGCCATATTCCAAAATCTGCTTGCAAAAAGCATAAAATACAACCAAGACATTTAATTTTATCTAAATATCCTATAAGGAATAAAGTACTTACCACTGTTTCTGCCTATTAGGATGAATCTTCTATTCTATTCACATATGCTATAAATTTAATTCAATATTGTGGTTTAGATGTCTGTCAATATATTTCAGTGAAAATCTACGCTAAGAAGAGTTGAGCGGTTTCACTAGTTAAGGAGTTTGAAATGCAGAGAGGGGAAAGGAAAGATAGTAATTGAAACAATGTTCATGTAAATCTGTCCCATAATAGTTTCTGTGGGTAGTTGCCTGGTTGTTTTGGATCTTAAAAGGATTTGAGTAGTTCTTGATCCTATTTTACAAAAAGTTCATCTTGATTTCCTTCTCTCTCTATCTTTTCTTTGTTAATGATGAGATCCAAAGTCTTAGATCTTGATCTGTGCTTGTCTGATTTTCTATCTGCTCTTGTATTGTAGGCATATTGGAAATAACATCTGTGGAAATTGGAGTGGTGGCCGTTAAATCCATAAACAGCAATTATTACCTTGCCATGAATAAGAATGGAAAAGTCTATGGATCTGTAAGTATATTTCACTTTCTTGTATCTAGCTTTTTCTGTTTGTGCATTCCTTGTCCTCTTGCATTGATTAGGTCTTACTTATTAAAAAACATAGGACTGGAGTATAAGATCCTGCTTATTTATTTATCTATTTATTCCTTACATTTATATCACCTCTCTCCAGGAACATATATAGCACTGCCTTCCCCAAAGTTTTCTCATAACCATCACCCTGGGAATTTGCTTGAACTAGGAGAGAGTGAGGAGTCCAAATTCACCCAGTGAGCTCCTATAGCTGAAGGAGGTCTTCCAGGAGATCTCCCTGTCTGCGGCACTGATTCAGTTACAGATTACTCACTTTCTGAAGTTGTTGATTTACCTTTAATCTTGCCTGAATCTTGCCTTGTGTCAAGTCTGAGCATTCATTTATTCATTCATTCATTCATGTATGTTTATAGGCCACTACTTGAGTAGTAACTGATTCTGAATGGCATACCTTATTCAGTAACATAAGGTTGAAATACACACAACAATCAAATTGTTACCAACAATTCACAGTTCTATGCCAGGGGCAATAAACAAGCTCAATTCAAACAGAAGACAACATAGTTTCAAACCCATCTGTTCCCAAAGCTTACGGTTTTCATCACCTTTCTAATGCTCAGTAAAATTGAGGAAATACTGTTCCAAAGAAGGGGGCAGCAATTGAAAAGACCCCCTCTCCAGTGAAGGTCACATTCGTTGAATGAAGGGACCCAGAAGGAACCTCTTCTGGTTGATCTTATCAAACGGGCAGAAACAATCAGAAGGCAGTCCTGAAGATTCCCAAGTCCTGACCCATGTAGGGCTTTAAAGGTGAGAAACGGCACCTTAAACTGCACCCAGAAGCAATCTGGTAGCCACTGTCAGAGTAGAGGTGTTATATGAGTCAATCACAACATGAACTACCTGAGCCATTGCATTCTGGACCAGATGATCATAATCCTGTCTACCTTTTCTGTATTGCCCGTGGCAGGAGTAGACCAAGGGAGTAGATCAAAGGCCATACCCTTCACTTGGGTTACGGGTTCTAAACCTTCCTAAATTTCCAAAAAATGCCAAAAAGAAGGAGGAGGAAGTGGAGGAGGACAATGATGAGGACAATAACATTTTTTACCTCCCCCACTCGGGGAGTGGTGAGACTGTATAAGGGGAGCAGGCTACAATTTTTGCACCCCTGGTCTATAGCTCTGTTGTCAGGCAGTGTTCTTCAGACTGATTGGAGGATGCTCATGATTGAAATTCAGACCTTTCACATACAAAGAAGATGCTCTCCAGTTAATTATAAGGTCCTGTTTTCTCTGTTTCTTTCCTGGATTAAATAGCCCCCAAATAGCCATATTTAAACTTCACTCTATCCATAAAAATAAAATCTTACCAATTCTTATAGCCTGCCAGTTGTGTTACAATGTTTTAAATAATATGGATATGTGGCTATGTTATTATTAATAATAAAAATAAGGTTAACCTCTGAAAGAATTTTCAGGCACATATTCAGGCTTTCCGTAACTAATTTTTTATCCTTCTGTCAAGCTTATCCTCAAAGAAAGTAGCATAACATTGCATAATGTAAACATAGATGCAACATTTGGATTTGAAGACAGTTCATACTGCTTGCAAATGTGTGTTGTTATCCTGGGAAATGTTTAAAAAGGTAAATGAACAAATCAGATTCACAGGCCTATTATTATATTTTATTCTGCATTAGAATATATTTAATTAGAATCCATAAAACCCAATAATGCACTTCTTCCCAATTTTATCAGTTATTTTTCTTCTGTGAAATTTGTCAGTGATCATGCTGATTTATATGGGAATTGAAATCCAATATATCCAGAGGGTGCCAGGGTAGGAAAAAAACTAATATAGAATGTATGAAAGATTTGTTCATATTGTTCATACAGTATGTTCATATCTTCATGTTCATCTAAATATGAACAAACCTTTCATATACTCTATATTAGTTTTTTTCCTATATTTATTACATCTAGTAAAAAACGAAGTCACTAATTTTTATGCAACTTTACAAATAGGAATAATTTCTTAACTGAAGTTGCGCATGTACAAGTTTCACAATGACATAGTCCAATAAATTATGTTTAGCATTTATATATTTCTATAATTTTATATTCATTATATTAATGATCCTTAGCAGCCTTTATAAATTAATTAATATTATTATGCTCATCTGTCAAACTTGGTAAGGCAGATTTGAGGCTGAGAGATGATAATACTTTTCCAAAGCTACTTGCTAAATTCATGGCAGAAGCAACATATTAATAATTTGCAATAGACCACATATGACTTTTATTTCTATATTTTATTCTATTTATGATGTCAAGATTGACTGAAAATATCCCAAAGATAGGAAGTGTCACATGATTAATTAAATTTATTTGTTCCTCCAGTAGTCAGCAACACCTCCCTGGTGAATCTGAAGAACTCCAAAATTATTTTTACAAAAATGAAATCTCTCATGATCATTAAATTGTATGAGGTTTTGGTGATCTTGCATGAAGCCTTACAAGATTTCAGAATTCTCATGTGAGATAAAATATACATGGATATGGAGATGAGCAAAAAAATCAAAATGGCAGGAACAACTACTGATCATTAAATTTTATGAGGTTTTGGTGATCTTGCATTTGAAAGCACTGCTCTTTTTTTACACCCATGTGATGCATATTAAAAAGGGGTGGGGCCTTGATCATGTGGTTGTGCCCACCATCTTTACTTTTTTTACCTCCCTCCCCCCACAAAGCTCCATCATATAAAATATTGGACATGAGATTATAAAAATTTCCCACGATTTGACTGTCCATGAGATTTTGGCTACTTTAATTTGTATTGGAGAAGGTGGACCAGTACAGGTAAATCTGCATATATTTGTACCTAATTAAATATTCTAAGAAAAACATAATTTTCATTTGAATGGTATAGCTATGTCACATATATAAATCTTCTAAATAAATAATAAGTAACTTACTTCCCTAATTACATTAAAAAAAAAATATATAATGTTTCATATAATTAAAAATAATCTTTAGTATAATTATTCATTGTTGAGCTATTTAAAAAGACCCTGTTCTATGTGTCTTCACAGAAAGAGTGATTTATTTATTCAGCATTTTTGTTATAGAATTTCTACCCAAAGGAGGTTCAAACAACCTATCTTGTTTTATGGCTTTGATTTACTCTTTTCCTTGACAGTGGTTTGTTTAGTTTGATATATTATTTAAACCACTTCAACAATTCTTGCTGGGTCTGATAAGCAGCATGACAATGCTTCTACAAGTGAAATAAATAAATGTAATAGATTAATCTCATTACTTGAGTAGACTGAAGTTCTAAAAGCAAGGCTGTGTCCCATAACCCTCAAT
Source organism: Python bivittatus (assembly GCF_059951505.1). NCBI lineage: Eukaryota > Metazoa > Chordata > Lepidosauria > Squamata > Pythonidae > Python > Python bivittatus. Next base: position 5,517,289 of record NW_028277097.1, read on the forward strand.
GCCCCATAATGTAGCAGTCAAACATCTAGTAGACATCACGCTTGAAATGGCACTGAATTCCCCTAGTGTTTGTATAAACTTACCAGAGACTTCATTATCCTTTTTCCACAAGCCAAACAAGGAAATGCTACTAAAAATATTTGTGTTTTCCAGAGATCATCATGAATGCTCAAATTCACATAGTGTTGATCTGCTATGATTGTTTAGAATACAAAATACTAATTTGTAAAATACTTTCCTACTTTGGGCTCTGGCTTGCAGAACATTTTGTATAAAATCCGTGATTATATCAGAAAGGTTTCCACAATCTATTAGTTAGGATTCCTGATAAGATTTTCTAGGATGGTCACAGAATAGTATGATAGGGGACTTTGGCTTTTACAAGCAGATGGATACAAAAATAGCCTCAATAATTTTTTTTTTCTCTAAGAAATACTCGTTTTTCAGCATAGCTTTTTCAAAAAAAGAAGTCCATAGATCATGCACTAATACTGATGGCAAAGAGAGTTCAAAACCGGGATGTCTAATATTTGTCATCTCTTTTCTCCTGAGAAGGAAGCTAGAGATAGAGCAATGCCACTTCTAGAGATGAAAACAATAATAGCAACAACAACAAAACCACTTCAGAAGAATCAAATTAAATCTATTTTGAATCCATACATAGCTCATGGTAGAACTTGTTTCATAGATGATTGAATCAATTACCAAAGGTTCTAAAATATATTTTAGAGCCAAGCTATAAACCAGACATGATGCCAAATGAATCAACAGAAAGCACATATATTTTTTAAAACATATTTTCATAACACACAAAGGAGAGATTTTAACTAGGATTACAACAGAGGGAATTTTAGTACAAATTGACCAGATCTTCATCTTCCATATATTAAAGCATAACTATAAGAGATAACTGTTGATCAGACTCTGGACTCTGGAATGTAGGAAACCAGACAATTCCAGTATCGTACTCTTAAAAACATAATTTGAAATTACTTAGTAGTTTAGGGCAATTAAAGTCATATCTAATTTGTCCTTCACTTGGCCACCTCACAAGTCATTCACTTCTCCACTAATTCTACATGCTACTTTTTTCTTTCTCCTCTTTTTTTTTTTTTTTTTTGAGAAGGGCTAGTAGTACAGTCTTACCTGAGGGACGTTAAAGCCCTTCTTTGTTCCTTCTTCTCAGCTCTTCCACCTTGGAGTGAAATATGTCAGAGCATTCCTTCCATAATCAATGGCCACTTCAACTCAGTAACTTCCAGATTCCCAATTATTTGAAAAGGTATAAAACATAACTTTAATGAATGTAGGGATCCAAATGGAGGTCAAACTTTATGATAAAAGTGAGCCTCAGAGTGACTAATGATTAGAGAACAGCAATCACACGTGTCCTTTTTTCATTGTTTTTGAAGAGTTTTAACTTGCCTACCTTTGGAGGTGGTTTAATAATCTCCAGGGCTCAAGGATGCTTACTTTGTATTCTAAAAAATGAGCGTAAAATATGGGAAGAGAGAAAGCGAGAGAGACATTAATGGTATTCCTTTTTACAAAAATAAAAGCATATCCATATTTTTTTTCAGATGTTATTCAAGAAGCAGGATTTGGGACTCACCTTAGATTAGGGTAGCTAATCAGAGTCCTGTGGCCAACATGCAGCCACCAAATCTCTCTTTTTCTCTCTCTCTCTGAACCATTTTGTATCATCATCCACTGCAGGTCTTAGTCACCCTAGCTATGATAAGTTTGATCAGCAGACATCTAAAGGTTCCTGATCTTGCTTTAAATCAAGCAGAACATGCAAGCAAAATACTGAGCATGTCATTTATAAGAGCTAGATCTATGAAATGCTGCCTGTACATTCCAGGTAGATGTACCATGCGTGTGCACACATTTTACTTTGGTCTTCTTTGACACATAGAGGCTGCTGCAGCAGCAGCAGCACAATAAGACTGTATGCTATACTGCTAATGTTTGAGACTAAGTGGGTATGCAGATAACCTATTCCAACATGTGCACAGCTTATTTGTCATTTCTGTTTACCAAGCAGGAATGATACAAACAATGGAGAAGAGGAAATGCTCAAGAAATGTTTATTGTGAAGTTTGACACAGTTGGGCTGAAGCTCCCTTTTCAGAGCAACTTCCCTGCACTGCACTCAGGGCAACAACCACTCTGGCACTAGGGATATTTGACCTCAAAAATGGACTTTTTGGTCTGAAGTACATTGGGCCATAAAATAAATGTTGCTTGGACACTTTGATGACCATCTCCAGCTCTTTGTGCCTTTTGCATCTACCTTCTGGTTGAAGCCTTAATGGTGCATGAAGGGACACAACCCTGCAGAAGGGGTAGCCAAGATATGTATAAAAATCAGCTCTAAACATACCCCAAAAGTCATCCATTTCTTTTGATTGTTCTTAGCGGTCTTGTACCTTCTCACCTTCTGATATTGTCTCTGTTTTTGTCTGCATGTGTTTTTATACAGAAAGAGTTTAACAACGATTGCAAACTAAAGGAGAGAATAGAAGAAAATGGATACAATACATATGCCTCATTCTTTTGGAAAAATAATGGAAAGCAAATGTTTGTGGCTTTGAATGGAAAAGGAGGGACAAGGAAAGGACAGAGAACCAGGCGGAAAAACACTACTGCTCATTTTCTTCCCATGGTAGTCGACACACAAATGAAGGACCTCTTCTATTGATAGCAGCTGAACCAAAGATTTTGTCAGGAATTTGTTGGTACTCTTCTCAAAGAGAAAAGGCAAAAACAGAGCAGGTGTCTGGTTGACTGCAAGGGAAACCTGTGAAGGTTCTGTACAATCTGTTGAAACATGAAGTACCTCTAATTAGTTATGTGTCATATCCTATAATCAAGACACAAGCTGGATCAAATGGGATCAGAGCTTTTTCCAGTGCAAACAAATTATGATTATTATTTTTTATCTTGCTGATAGAACTCAAAGGATATGAGACAATGTATTGAGTGATGTTGGGGAAAGTTATTTATGGAATACTAACTCAAATCATTAAGAACTTCATCCAAGCCTAATGATCCAATGAACAGTTAAGCATTTACTGGAAGCACATGGGTCATACGCAGACAGAAGAAAAGATTCTGGAATGGTCTCATATGGAAGAGATGAATAGGATTAAGAAATATAAGCATATTAAAGTTGTTTTAACAAAATAAATAGTATGGTTCTCCATCCCTTTGTATGCTAATGCCATGCCTTTGTATTTCTCCCTAAGTTATTTATTTAATAGGATGTTAAATATCTTTCTTCTCTTTTTTTTTCTTTTTTTTTTTTTGGGGTTGTTTGAAGGATTTTCCCAGTTGCTTCCTGTTGCATAGTGATTCTTTTCCTGCTGTCCATATTCTTTGCAAGATTGACAAAGTCAAACCTTGAAAGCTTGCCCAAGTTTCCAAAAATACAGAAAGGATAACACAAAAGAAAAATGTAGGATTGTAGACTGTGTTTAATCGTGTTGTCCCTTTTTTTTCTTTTCCTCTTGAAACTTGGCTTTTAAAATTTGCACTTAAAATCAATAGGATCAGAAACAAATGGGAATTGCAACAGGATCTGTGTGTATTTTATCAGCATCTTTGATTATTGCTTCCCTCACGGATCCAAACTTCCTATAATGCATCATCTGAAGAGTTTTGCTGCTGTTTTGAAATGGGCAAAATTTAATTGGATACTCAAATGTCATTAAATGCCTGACCTCAAAGGTATTGAAATTGAATTATAATTATCCTTTTTTTAGAACAAGGCATAACTATATATAGCCATATTTTATACCAGTGTTTCTCAACCTTAGCAGCTTTAAGATGTGTGGACTTCAATTCCTAGAACTGGAACTCTGGGAGTTGAAGTCTACACATCTTAAAGTTGCTAAGGTTGAGAGAGGCTGTTTATACTAATGAAATTTCTTTTCAGAGAGATATTGAATTAAGTCTGTGGAGCTGATACATGTGAGTAGTTATTCCTTTGCGTCACCACAGCTGAAAAAGTAAAAGAGAAAAAGCCAATCTTTTGACTGCAGTCTATTTCAGAAAACCGCCTTGATGTACATGGTGTTGAAAATTGCATCCTCAATCTAAACAAACTTCAACTCTGTTTCAAATATTATATAGGAGTTGGGGAAGAGGAAGGAAATTGGATTCCTCTTACACCATCAAACCCAATGCAAAAGCATATTCAGTAAGTCCCTGAAGAGATGTCTTTGTTTCAGAGTATGTTATCTCTTTGCAGGAAAACGTACACTTTCCTATAAAGATGGGAACCATGTGCTATCCATGCTGCTCCTACGTAGTGTTTGAAACCTGTCCAAAGTTCTTGATCATATCAGCTTAAGATGTCCGTACTTGGATTCTACTAAAATCTTACCATTACAAATGGAATTAATTCAATTAATAATTCCTTAATTGAAGATATAGAATTGGATTGAACATCAGATATGTACATTTATCTTTCCGTAGGTGTGCTGGTCATCAGCTGTATTCCTGGGAACCTTGCTTTAGAAAGCCTGAGAAACAGTTTCTCAGTATTGCTAGCAGTGGATCTAGGATGGTTAGCTGAAAAACTTTCCATGAAAAATGTAACAGACTGATAGAAGAATATCAGGGTTATAATCATCAAAACAAGTAGTTGTTCCCTTCTTATTTTGGTCATCACTTGCTGTTAGTTTTTAATGCAGGGGTGGGTAATCCATGGACCACGTGGGGCCCTGTGTTCCTTTTGTAGTTTCTGGAGCTTCTCAGAGCCATATTGCCAAACAACAAGAGTGTACTTACACACCACAACCACTACCACAATCCCAGTAGATTAACTCTCAGATAGCCACAGGACACCAATAAAAGAGGGGGAAGAAAATTCAAAAAAAAGGGCCCAAGTCTTGGTCCAACTCTTATATGACATCATTTCATCCCTTGGCCACTAGCAGAAAAAAAATCAGACGTTGCTTCCTGACCCTGAGAAATTGCTCACCCCTGTTTTAATGGTTAGAGGCTAGGCTTTTTGTGTTATAGTATTCAAACCAGCAATCCTGGCCCCAACTCCCTTACTCCAAGGGAGTACAGTCTGGAAAAGGCTTCACAATGTGATCTGTTGTCAGTGTGAGTTCTAGGGAGAAAGAAACTCTGCCTTCTTGGGGTGAACATTTAAGATCTTAAGTGGATTGTGATGGTCATACAGTCATTCCTGACCATTTTAGCAGAGTCTACATTAACTATATTGGTGAAAATAGATATATTCTGGAGTAAATTATTTGAGGATTGCAGCCACTATTTTTTGTACGTGTATATAACTCTTAAGAGCCAATCTACAAGCAACATCTTTCTTCATTTATCAAAATATAAGCAATGGCTCTAAAGTGTAATATTGGGCATAATTTTAATGGAGGGCTTTTTTTCATAGCTTACACTGAGTAATGCAGTCTTCAGTTAAACATAATATCAACTTCCTTCAGTCTGGAAAAAAAACTTATATGATTTTTGTTTGTTTTACTTTTTCTCTCTTTAACATTAGAGAACTATGGCTAGTACATCAATATAACCATAACAAGATTCATTTTGTTAGAGCAAGTTAAGTAGAAACTGTACATCCAACCAGCATGTAGCACAGTGTATTCCACTAAGTAAATGAAGAAATGCATACGTCTTTTTTGCAGTGTCTATAGTGAAGAGCAGATGTAGTTTGTTTTTTTAATGAATATTAATGTTCAAAATACTTTAAGGGACTAAGTGTATTGATACTGCAGTTTTTTTCTTTAGTAACTTTTCGCACAAAAAGAATGGGTTTTAATTGTTTGGAAATAGTAGTTTGGTACAGATGCTTTAAAAATTGGGTCCTTTTTGCTATCATAATGCATAATTGTACAGTGTTGAACATTTTGGTGATCTTTCTTGCACTCTTTTCCGTTCTCCAATTCCCTGCAAAATCAGCTAGATTTGTCCAGTGGGGAAATTATTCCAGAGTGTGATACAGTTTGGTATAAAGTTTATAGAACAAAGAAAATTCATTAATAATAAAAATAATAACATGGTAAATAACACAGTCCAACTACACTTCCTGTGACACTGGCATATGTGCACTACATCATATTCTCATCTCAACCTCGTCTTTTATCTGTGATTCAATATTCTTTGAAGGAAATTTTTCCAAAAAATGCTCTGTTGAGCCCTATGCCAGCTTTCCCCAACCTAAGTGCAGTGTGGAAAGATGGACTTCAAATCGCAGGATTCTCCACCAGCCTGGCTGTGGCTGGGAAGTCTCAAAATTGAAGCCAATCTATCCAGAGAGCACTGGGGGAGAGGCTGCCCTATGTCAATCATCCTTATTCAGACATGACATCTACCCTAGGATGGATTTGGTCTTGCCTTCTCTCTTTCAAATGTTCAGACTGCAGTTGGTTAGCCTTAAATACAAAATGTTTTGCCTGGGTGTTCCCTTATGCAACCCCCCCCCAAAAAAAATATGAGATAGTGGAATAGTTCCCTTGCACAGCTCCCCCTGCTTTCACTGGACATTGCCCACTGGTTTATGCTCCAAGTCTTGTTGGACAACACGGTATTTTGGCACAAAGCTCCTTTCTCTGCCTGATATGCTGAAATACAGCTCCAAGAAAACTGAGAGTTGCGCCAGATTGGGAAAGACTGGGCTAAAATATCTCCTTTTTCTTGTAATTGAACAAAATGATTTAATATGTGTAAAACCAGCAATGGTTGGATTTGGGGATGATGGTGGTAACTATGGTAACGTGTGGCTGAATAATGAAAGGTTTGTCATATTAGGACAGAACTTTCCTTGTGTTACATTTCTTGTTTTGTTTTGTTTTGTTTTCAAAGTGATCATTGCAACTGACAATGCACCACCCACAAGAAAAATTAAGTGTTTGGTTGACAAATAAAGGATTGGATGACCACTCTCTTGAAGAGTTGATATGGTACAAACAAGGTTCCCATGTCAAAGAACTATTAGCATTTCTTTGGGATCTTGGGGAGAGGAAGATGTGCAAACATTCATAATTCAAGACTTCAAAAACTTGTAGAAAAGCCTCTTGTGAGAAAAAAAATTGGATATAAAAATATTTATTTAAAAAATTAAAACATGAAAATCAAGGTGAACAGAGGTAAAGATGTACAAAGGGGGAGGTTAACAATGTTACTCTCCTTGTAAAAATGTCTGTACTTTTCTCTCCAAATGTCTTTGATGTTTATCAGAGAAGGAAAAAGAATCATTTTTTGGTTTAAATTTGCTTTAGAGTATGCAGAATGTAATAAAGTCCCTAATAAATTGAGCTATTGTTATTATATTTTTTGAAAGGAAGAGGGTTTTCTTTTTCCTCTATCTCTCAAATCATTTGCCTCTAAAATGGGAATTATATTTGCAGAAAATACAGTACATTAATGAAAGCAAGTTTTTAGAGGTTGGGAGCTTGAATTCAGAGTCGTCATTCTTTTGAATAGATAAAAAGAATTTAAAAGGTTGAAAATGAAGTAATTTGGAGGGGAAAAAACTGACAAGGAACCACCAAATTTATTCAGAGGTTCTTTCACAGATTATTGAACATTAAAAAAAAAATGACTTCCACTGGTCTTGTGAAATTAACATGCTTTGGTGCCCACTATAGCAGGTTGGTGCTACAGCTGGGTTTTCCAAAGTAACACTTTTCCATCAGAAATGGGCGCATGTACAAGGAACTTCTCAATGTGAAATATTGTTTGAATTGAATCCAAGCACTGATATGACTCCCATTAATTTTAAAGGGACATGCTAGAGAGTTCTTGGGTAGATGTAAAGTGTTTTTCTGTATCCATCATAAACCTGAGACAGTCTGATCATAATTCTAAAAAAGGATGCACACAGTATGTGTGCTATTGTTGTTACTGTTTTTTTAAATAGGTTGAACATGTACAGTATATTTAAATAATAAAAAATAAAAATTAACTACAGTTCTGAGAATAGAAAATGATTTCTCCTTTGTTTAATTGTCCTCAAAATATGAAGTGATTTTTTTAAAAAATGAAACAAATTGTGTAGAAAAAAGTCAGATTTGATAGCCTCCATGTAAGTTCAGAAAAATCAAATCATCTCAATATCAGTTTGTGTATCACCCTCAACAAATTGTATCCATCCATATCTACCTTCTACAATTCACCTGGCAGATGGATGTAAATAACGCTACCTTTTTTCACCATTGTTTAGAACAGTGTTGTCAACCTTGGCACCTTTAAGATGTGTGGATTTCAACTCCCAGAATTCCCCAGCCAGCGTGTTCCCCAGCCAACAATGGTATAGAAGAAATCAAATTGGGTGGTACATGATGCAATTCAGCTTTGACACCTTAATCAGCTAGGGTATTGGGCATGCACATCAGTCCTTCAAATGTGTACTAGAGTTTGGGAAAGAGAAGAAATAGCTGTTCCTATTTGGTAGGATAAAAATTGGTAGACTGTCTTCTGAAGGGCTTTGCGTCATGATCAAAAGACAGACACACTGTCAGTTAAAGCAGGGTTTTCCAAGAGTGAGAATTGGGTAGGGTCCCATGATAAACTTGGGGTGGGGGGGGGGGAGTTCATTCAAACACAGACAATATTCTGTGAAAAAGGAAGCTTTGCCTTTTGATCAGAGTTGCAGATTTATTTATTTTTTTAACAAACAGGTTTCATGACCTGAAAAGGTTTGAAAACCCCTGAGCTAAAACCACTGAAGCAGCCTTCCCTTCCAAAAGTATTCTGGTTAGAAGGAAAACGAAAGTCTAGGTATTTCATTTCTTCATCAGAAGCTAGAACCATCAGTCCATGCATGATTGAGCTCTGTGTCTCTTACATCTACCATTGTAGAATCAGTTTTGCAATTTTTTTTTTCCATTTTCATTTTTGACCTGGCACATAGGATGACATTGGGGGGCAGGAAATCCATGCCTTTTCTGCCCTTTTCTCAACTCCCTCTTACCTGAAAAGACTGGGTAATTTTTCAACCATTTTGGGAGAGCCAAATGTTCCATATGCATCTACACAACTACATAATTGTGTATAATTAACAACCTTTTGATATCAAAATATTTCTATAAAGTTCTACAGATAAAGATATATTTGCTAGTTTTAAAAGGAACCTGAAATGACCAATGGCACTTTCCATTTTCCCTCTAAATGCAGTACTTTGGGTATGCATTTCCATTCTGAATACATTTAATTAAGTATATAGACTTATTCAAATACCCAATTTTCCACTATGCAGTAGTGTAATCATGTGACTGTAAGATTCTCAACTATAGAGCTATTCAGCAACTAATGTGAGAAATAAATAATGCACTGCAGTACAGAAGAAGGGAGCTTCTTGGTTCCTTTGGAAACAAGAGTCACGGCGAATCAACCAAAGCCTCTATGGCAGTTTGCATAGGGGAACATAGGAATGAAAGAACATGTTCCCACACAACAGTGGAACTCTCTCTTACATCTGTGAAGAGGCTACAATTTAATATCCCGGAAGAGCTTCACACAGCTAGAGGACCTTGAAAAATGTTGAAAAGGACATTGCTCGGACACCCACCCTTGGTCTCTTCCTCTATGGATGGTAAGAAATACTATATAAGCCAGTTCACGTTTGCCTCTGATGACCATATCAGTGCTGCTTGTAAGAACGAGCAGGATAAATGTGGCTGACCTGGATGAGAGAAATGAAGCAGAGAGAAAGTCATTGTCTGTGTGTTGGTACCGCACAGGAGTGGTTCCAATCTGTCCTAACCTCATATCGCAATAGTAACTTCAATGAATATAATCCATAACAATTTTGCTAATAAAATGGCTTCATATTATCTACACCAGAGAATCTATGGCCTTCCAGTTGTTGTTGAATTGCAATAGGTAGCATTCTAAAAGAGACCGCTGGAAGCTGTCGTTCATAAAATCTGGAGAACCACAGATATACCAGCTCTGATCCATATCATATGACATTGATTCTATGGGATTCTCAGATGTTTCTCTGTCTTCTTAACTGGTTCGTTTCCCATGCAAAGTATGTGATCTTTCAGTATCTTACTGACCTTTCCTCAAAGGTGAACTGTATTCATCAAGAACAGACCTTCTGGTTGCTTTGATTGATTAGTAAATCAGCCTGATCTAAAGAGTATTATCTGATCCACCGTAATCCACCTGATTCTTGGTGCAAGAAGGCTTCATTGACTTGTGTGGATGGGAATCTTGCTGTATTCTCCTTTAGCCAAAAGTGGTTTTTAGTGTGCTGGCCAAAAGCCTATCATGTCATATTCTTGAGATCACTATTTTCAAATAAGAGGCAGGCCCAAATCATGACATAAGGCTATTGGCTCCCCACCCTTGTGGCAAAATTTGATAAACACCAATGATAAGATATAGCTTTGTCACATGACTTTGAAGACTTAGAAATGGATTGGTTACTGTACTGTCCTAACTCAGCATTAGAATCCATGCATGCACACATAGACTGATGCTCTTCACATGATAAAAGTGCAGTCTTTTCCCATAAACTATTTAGAGGATTTGTCTCTTAGGTTTATTCTTCTTCACTACAAACCTATTTCCAAGGAGTTTAACTTACGTATTTAGAATTACATTATAAATGGATTCTTGTTAAATCTGAATCCCACAAGTAGGAAAGGGGGCAAAATGTTACATTTTAAAATGTCATCCACTGGGTTCGGAGGCTATGAAATAATAAAAGAACCAGATGTTCATAAGAGAGCTCGTGCAGTAGAAGGTAGGATGTTAAATCTTTCACGGCACTTTCTTTCTTTCTCCACTGAGACAAGATCTTTGGCACGCTTATTAAGTATGACTCATATCTGACAGTTATCTTGAAAAGACGCTCAAGGTGAAACACAATCAGTAAGACAAAGACCGCTTTATTATCTTCTAACTGTTCCAGTTAGAAAATATGATTTTTGCCATCCACTTATTCAGCTTTTCCTACTTATTTGATTTTGGAGCAGCTCTTAGACTTAGACTTAGACATTACTTGCCTTGACATTAGAATGTTTGGTCAAAAATGGAAGATATTATACTTTTACCATTAGTTTCTCAGACAGAGAGTAATCCTTCTGCAGTTCTCTTCATTGGCTTTTTTTCAATTGCTGCATTTCCTGCTGTTTATTCTATTGCTCACTTTGGTAGGAGATTTTCCATGTCTAGCATTTCTTATTTAGAAAAAAACCTGAACAAATATCATCAAACTGGATTGGGCCAACTTGGGGATTGCATTTACTGAGAAATTTTGTCAAACTTCAGTCAATTTTCTATCTGTCACCTACTCTACAATACAATACAATACAATACAAATCTACAATACAGGCACTTCAGGAAGTACAAGATAAGACTTCTGTTTCTGAAAGATCAATAACCCTAGAAGAGATGTCTCACCCACCTTATACATGATACTTTAAAAATAAGTGCAATTCCCATTTTTTAAAAGGAAAGATAAACCATTCATGCTTCCATGGATTATTCAGGAATCAAAATCTCTAAATCTGCTCCCCAAGTAATTTGGGGCAATATTGTAATAGTGTTCTTTTCTTTCTTCTTGCTGCTTGCATAATATATGCACCAAACAGGCTGCAGAATTTCTTCTATTTTTTTTTTTTTTAATGAGCCAGTTTGCTATGTATTTGTAGAATCATCAAATGTCTTGGGAAAATGTTGCCTGATTTTTTGTTCTGCCAAGTCTTTTTCAATGATGTGAGTCAAGGTAACCTAGCAAATTTCTCCCCATTTGGCTTCTTCTGTTGAGAAGTATGGCAACCAGGGAGGTATCATCAAGATGGATGCAACCATACTAGCCACCAAGCTCAGAGACCACCAAGAGAACTTCAAAAGAAACTCTCAAGCAGTTTAAATATAAAGTTAACCCTGCCCCTCAAAAAAAAGAAGAACCTTTTTTTCACAGAGGAAGATTTTATTTGGAGAAACCTCAAGGCATTTTTCAGCACAACAGTAGAGTTATCAATCACATCAGAGAATGATTATCAGTGGAGAACAGCAGCTTTTTCGCTATGCTTCTTGATGAATAAAGCCTTTGGCAGCATATTAGCCATTGGATGGGTGGCAAAGAAGAAAATTTGGATTCTATGCCTATGTAGCCCTCAACATCTGTTGAGACTACTAGTCAACTTCAATAGTTGTGTCTATTCTGTGATGTGATATGATGTAGGCTACCTGTCTATAGGGAATAAGACTGAGACCACCAAGCATGTAGTCCTATGTAAAAACTGCTACACAGCCAGTATTGATAATAGTTTTCCATCATTACCAACATGGGGTCAAATACAAGGCAGCAGCTTCAGAGAGTAAGTGTGCAATATCCCATTACAAATCTCTTGAGCCTTCCAGTCTCCCAGAATTAAGTGTACAAAAGTGCTTGGAGAACTGAAAGCTTGGGAAACATAAGCAGTTATGGTTTTAACAACTTAAAAGGAATGAAAGCAACTCACAACCAGTTATGTTCAAGGGGGCTTAAAGGGGCGTGTTGGGGATGGGAAACTTTTTTTTTTTTTTTGGCTGCTTCTCCATTTTCTGGAGTTCATAAAAAAAATTAAGAAGAAAAGAAAAAAATTCTGATAGAATTTGAAAGCAAAGTTAGAGCTATTTTGCGGCCATGGTTTTCAAATAGGGTGTCTTACAGCTTACTGTTATAACTCACTGTTATACTACTCTAACAATTACACACTACTGCTATCCCTAGGACAGTGTTGTCCAAACTTGGCCACTTTAAGATGAGTGGACTCATCTTAGGGTTGGTCCCCATGCTGGCTGGGGAATTCTGGGAGTTGAAGTCCACTCATCTTAAAGTGGCCAAGTTTGGACAACACTGCCCTAGGATATCTATTGCTATTCTCCTGGCCTTTCCACAAACCTTGACTGCTGCTTTCTCCCTTGCTTCCTTCTGCCTCTCCTCTACACACCCAGCACACTACCACACCACCACCAAACCCAGCTGTTCCAAACACAGGGCTTTTAAAACAACCTCTCCCCCATCTGGATGCTGAGGTGCTTTAGAAATAAGGGGGAAGGTACACAGTTTCCAACTGCCTACACTCTTTTTACAACCCATCCTTCCACACAGTCTTTCTGCTGAAAAGAGCAGGTTAGAAAGAAACACCCTTCAACATTTTGAACATATAAAAAACAAGACGTGAACTATAAAAATAGAGACCACAGGGAAAAACAAAACCAGGCTTTGCAAATGAAAAAGTGGGCCTTTGCCAAGACAGCAGACTGATTCACAAGGACTACAGAATCTGAGGCTTCCTATAGTGCCAACACCTTGATCCACCAAACTAAACTATTTTTAAGACTGACTGGCATTTTTAACAAGGGATCTTTTGCAGCCATACCTGGAGACTGAACCCAAGACCTTCTATTGCTACTAAGCTATAGCCTCATCCTAATGAAGTCCACTCTTCTGAGATATGATACACTATCAGCATATTTATTAGAGCATTCCCATATCATCTTTCTATCCGGAGGTCAAAAGTTCTCTCCCTCCCTCATGCCAATTTAATTTAGAATGGTTAGAAAGATAGCAGCTGGCATCATAGCCGAGTGGGGATTGGAATCTAGACCTCATTAGTCCAAGTCCCATACTCTGCACCAAAGACACGTCCTCATTCTGCGATTAGCCTTGAGAAGAGAAGAGTGATCATAGCACTGTTCACATGCCCAAAGGCCAAGACCTGTTCCCTTAGAGGGCAGAGCATTGAATAATGGATTCCAATTACAGGAAGGTAAATTTCAGTTGAATCTTATGAAAAACATCCTAACAATGGAAACAATTGCTGTGCCTGTTCAGATCTTCAAGGGCTGATTTGTTTGAAGGGTTGCACAAAGCGCCTCTTCGAAATGGCTATGAGAAATAGCATGCATGCTACTGAAAAAAAACTGCTCCGCTGCTTTTCCTTGGTTGCATCGCTCTGAGTCTCTCATTCAGCAGGTCCAGGGTTTCTACTGGAAATACAACCCACAGCTCATGAGTGGAAGCTGCCTCACACAGTCCAACCTAATTACCCAGAAAGGTAGTAGGTTTCCTGCACTGCTCAAGAAGAGGCTGGATAGCTATCTGTCAAGAATGCACTACTACAAAAGCAGGAAATTGGATTCAATTCCAATCCTATGGGTTTATTATTTTATTTCTGAAGACTTCTCAGAGGTAGCTGAACTCAGAAAAAACACCATAATAGTAATTTCTACTATTAACATATTAATCAAAGATCCTGGAATCAAGAGTCCTTGAAAGAGTGTGAACTCTGCTTTCCAGGAAGAATATTATAGCAAAGGGTGTGATGTTGGAAGTACAGATTGGGTGAACCTGATCTCTTTAGCACCCCTATAAGGGGACATGGTATGGATGGAGAGTTAAGGATTTATTCGGTGTCCCTTCTTTGTTTATTACTCTCCCTACTCTGTGTCTGAGAAATTGCTTATCTAAAGTCACTTCCCTCTAACTTTCTTCCCAGAGACACATGCACAGACCACATGATCTTGGATTTTCCTTCTAACAAGACATAGTTAGCCAGGTACTGGGAATTATCTATCCAATAGACACGAATATGTGTACCTCAGCATGGAACTGTGGAGTCCTTGGGGTTCTCTGAGCTTTGTTGTTTTCTCGCAAATGTTTCATTACCCGGCTAGGTAATGTCTTCAGTGCTAGAATGGAATGGAGTTTGCTTTCTGTTTATATATTGTGGCATGCCCTGCCAGTGTTGGTGGGGGTGGGGTTTTGTTTTGTTCTATTTCTCCCCACCTGTAGTAGTTCCTCGACAAGGTAGTTCCAGACAAGGCAGCCATCAACAGGCACATAGAGGTAAACAACATCTACACACTATTCAAAAGAGACAATCGAAAAGAAAACAAAAGACCAGAACATCTCCTCACCAGCAATCATCACCCAGATAAGCAAAGATTAACACCAAGATTACAACCAGACATACAAGCAGTAAATAATAACTTAATCAAGGAACTACCGGCGGAGGGGTGTGGAATAGAACAAAACAAAACCCATGCCACAGTATATAAACAGAGAGCAAACCCCATCCCATTCTAGCACTGAAGATGTTACCTAGCCGGGTAATGAAACATTTGCGAGAAAACAACCAAGCTCAGAGAACCCCAAGGACTCCACAATTATCTATCCATTTCTGCAAATAAATATTTTTTTCTGTTATAATTGTAAAGCATGCTTCACAAATCTTTCCTCAGGTGAGGTTCCCTCTTTCAGGAACACACACATACATGCACAGAATGCTTTGATTTCCATCACATGGCCTCTTCAGTTGGACAAAGGAGCCTACTTTTCCCTTCCAGAAAGACCCTCAGCATCCACTGATGGTTTTCCTGACTCTGGAGGGCTGAAAGGCAACATATTCTGACCTCTTCCACTGATCATATAGTCTCCATAAAGAGGGACATTGTGAGGGACTTCTTTTCACTGAACCTTTTCAGACTGGGAAGAGTAAATTTTCAGTGTGATGGAAAGTGATATAACAGAAATCACTAGCAGTTGTAACTTCTAACACCTCCAACAAAAAAGAAGGTCAAAACACCACCAAGACAGATTTGAAGAAAAAATCTTAAGCATCCTGAGAGTAAGATAGAAAAACAGAAGTGTCTTTCATAGGAAAAGAAATATTTGAGGAACTGCAAAGCAGATTTCAGCACATCATTAATTCTGGCTTTCTACATCAGCCAAAAGAACAACAGCCACAATTTCTATTTGGGCAGGAGTTCCAAGAAGAGAAGATCAGTCCAGCCTAACTGCATTTAATTGCCTGCATATTGCTCATCCCTGCTTTCCAGGCCTGAAAAACTATCTCCTCAGCCTTTTCCCTTTCTCTGAGAGACAATAAAGGTCTGAAAAGTAGGATAAAAATGAAGTCAATCCATGAATAAATCTTCAAAAGTAAAAAAAAAAGAGAAATTGGGGTAGTATTTACTAGAGACTTTGACCAGAAAACCTGGGCATAAATATGGATCATTGGCATGTATGAACCATAACTGGTACACAGTTTCCTTACCTCTTGGCTAAAACTCAGAATTGTGAGAAGGGAAGGGAGTTAAATTAACATTCCATATACCCTGCTATTCTTGTTAAAGTTCAGTGAAGTTTTAGAATGGGTCAAAATTCTATGCTATCTACGCAGCTTCTCCTCTCCGCAACATGCATCAAACTATTTGGTTTTAATTATTGATGTTGTCTTTGTTTGTTTGAGGCCTTCCCAGTTTCTCTCTGTTGTTAACATTTCTCCAGCAACATTGCTCTGCTTTGTGTAAATACAAAGAATTTTCTTAAGCTGAGCCAGATCACATTTAATACTCCGCCATACAACTAGTGCAGCCCTAATTAAATAGAGGACAGATGGCAGTCCTCGTGTAATAAATAGAAATCTTGTGAGTTCGCTTTTTTTTTTATTGAGCATAAAATACATAACAGATTTCTTGCCACCTAGGTAGAATTGAATGAGATACAATTTTCCTCCCCCTCTCTCTGTCAAGTCTTCATAACTGCAGAAAGCAGCTTTGCAGAACTCGGCACACACTAGAAATGACAGACTACAGTTCACATAATCCCCGGCCAACTTTGTTGGGATTAGGGGTTGATTCCAACATCTGGAAGGCACCCATACTGAGTCTTTTAAAAATCTGTCTGACAAGACAAATTTTCGTTAATCTAGAGGGAAGATTAGGAGAGACTAGCTTTTTAAGAGCCCAGATTAAAGAAAACAAAACAAAAAACAAAAACATTTTTTGGATCAGAATGATGGTTGAGTACTATAACATATCACTTTGGAGAAAATGTCAGCTGGGACCATTTGGAGGAGATCTAGATAGATAGATCAGACAGACAGACAGACAGACAGACAGATAGATAGAATAAAGCAACTGCTACCAAAAACCAAAAGCATGGACTCCCTTCATTCAAACTTGTGCACTTGCCTGCAGTCAGAGACACATGTGCAAAATATTGAGTTCATGGAACATATGTAAAAATGGCATTACACGTTTCCTGCTACCAAGAAGCATAATCCACATCTGATAAGATGTCCTAGGCCTGACAATATCAGAAAATTTCCATGCCCAAAAGATAATTCCAGAAAGTGAACAAACCCAACTGTCCTTGACCCGGGTGTCTTCCAGATACGTGGGCAACCTCCAGAATTCCACAGTCTGCATGGCTATTGCCACTTATTTTGGGAACTAAGTCCATACTTCAAATGGGGATAGCTGGGGAGGCTTCAGAAGGATGGAAATGGTTGTAACAGAAAACAACTCCAGTAGTAACATGTCCTTTGCCACCTCAGGCCATAAAGAAATCTCAGAAACACCATCAGAAGAAATTAGAAAGAAATTCTCAGTCACCCTGAGAATAAGATATAAAAACAGAAATCTCATTGCCAGGAGAAGAAAATATTTGAGAAACTGCAAAATGGACTTCAGTGTAGAATTTCCTCCAGGACCAGAGACTTTTGAATCCAGCTCCTGGATGAAGTCAGGAATCCAAGATAAAATATCTCCAGCAAACGGAGCCCCTACTTGAACAGATTCAAGCCTGCCACCTCTCCAGGTAATTGGTTCAACGTTGTTCTTATTGTTAGGAAGTTTTTCTTGAGGAAAGTGGCTGTCCTGTAACTTAAATCCCTTATTTTTTGTCAGGCATTCAATTGTCCCATAAATAGGGTCTTGGGACACAATTCTCAACCTTGACATCCAAATGCATGACTAACTCCATTGTTGAGCATTCAATGAGCTGAAGTCCACACATTTGTAGGGTGCCCAAAAGTGACTTCCTGAAAGTGAGAGAACAAATGTTGGCTTCACTTATTTTTGGATCTGTCCCCATTTCATTCAGTCTCCTTTTAGTTTGGGTCTCACCATCACATATGGCCCTAAGTTGATTATGTGGAGGAATTAAATACCATGTTGTTACCATTCACCTAGACTGAAAAGGTCTATTGGAGGTCTTCACATTCCACTTCAGTTTTCTTCATCCTGAGCTATTTAAGGTTAAGGAGATCTATAAGGCTCCCAATAAACTATCACACCAAACTACAATTAGTATGCTGCTTGAGCTTCTAACAACAACACATTCTCAATCATGGTATCTGTGGACTGAGGTGGGCAGGTCAAATGTCAACATGGAGGCCATGACTACATGATGAAAGCCCTGCCCCTTTCTACATGTATGTGACATTATACAATCACAGCTGCCTTTCTGACTTTTTTGAACTCCCCCCCCCCCCCACTCTTCCTGCAGATGTCACTGATTCTGGGTGTAGTGATTAAGCAAAGACTTATGCAGCCCTACAATGGGATATGGAGTTGGCTTTGTACATGATAACAGCTGCGAAGATACTTTGTGTCTCTTACTAGAAATCATACATAATTCCTTCGCTAGAAAATGGCAGACCAAACTGGCAGTAAGCATCAATGTCATATTTGAAAAGCAAGTCTTAATTGTACTGAATTGAACTTGGAGACCATTTATGGATTATAATCTGCATAGAGATTGTACCACATCTAAAGTTAGGGTTCCTCTGACCATAAGGATTTAAAATATTAGATTTTGCTTGCCTCTTAGTTTAGATAGAAACTCTTGTTAATTGTGATTAGTGTTAATTAATTGTGACTAATTCTGATTAGCTATTCTTATTATACTGGCTGTCTTTGTTAGTTACTGAATATTAATCTGATTTTAATAATGGTCTTGAAGTGCCAAATTGATTTATGATCATTTTATGTGCAGTATTAATCTAAAGTTACTCCAAAGATCTTTATTTAATTTTATATAGTTTTTAAATCTCTACTTTCTAGTGTTGTTTTTTTAATTCCTTTTTTTATCTTTTTCTTGGTTGTGTTTTCAAATATCTATTAAGATTATATATAATAGTTTTATAATACTTAATAGATATTTATAGACATATAATTTTAATAGATATTTATTATATATTAGATGTAGATTAGATATATATAAAAGATCTCACAGACCAAATGTTATGTGATTAAAATGGCTGGAAATAGTTAGATTAAACTACTTCAGTAATAGGTCACTGCTGATAATAACCCACAAATACAATTCAGGCTGGAGAGTAGTAGGGAATGTAAATCTCCATAAAACAACCAGAACCCCAAAGCTTATTAATTGTGATTGTTTTCCTTAAGTGCCTTTGAAGAAGGATGTCGAAAAAGCAGCTGTTCTCACATTTAATACAGAATTTTTTTTGATCTGCTCAATCTCCCAAGAATTCCATTCATCGCATAAAGATGAAGGAGAAATCATGCTAGACTGCTCAGAATTTCACTGTATTTAACACTTCTGGTTTCTTGAACCTATTGCCACTTACAGAATTTATTTGCTGTTTATCTAGCCACTTTATCACAAACGATAGCAAATTAATTAACATTTTGTTTTACTTGGTTCCTGGATACCTATCAGGCCCAGCCCAAGAACAATGATGAGGCGGTCCAGTCCAGTATAGTTCCTTTATTAGCTTGCATCCTAAAGACAGAATCTTGCCAGACTAAATCTATGCTAAAGCAACTAGTGGATATACCCCGTGAGACTGTAGGGAGGGGCTAGCCTAAGCCTCTTCTTCTTCTCACAGTCTTGCTGCGGGCTAAGAAAGCGCTTGCCTTGTACCCTCTCCTGGAATGTATTCCCTCCCTCCTGATAGACTTGATCTTCCATTCCAGTATCCTCCTCACACATGCCTTCCATTACAATACCAAATTATAGGAGGTCTAATCATCGTTTACTTATGCATCAATAAATAATGCATAAACCTTGGAGCTGTGTACACTGTGTGAGTGATTTAGCAGAAGTATTCTAGACCTTCTGTAAACATGAGTATACTACCTCTCTGCTACTCATTAAAGCAGTAGCCCCACACCCTTATTTTTTTTAAGGCTTCTGATCAAACCTGAAAAAGAGTTGAACCTGCTTTAAGGAATTCAGTCCTGAAAATTAATTGAATGCTTAAAGCAGCAGCATCTTTCTTTTCAGCATTTTGGGTAAAAATACGCTCTGCATGAATGAAAAAAGACAATCTGCTTTATTGGCTAGCAGAAAGGTGTTGTGTTGATAGGAGCACTGAATGAATATGAATCAGTAAGAATCATATTCTTTGAATTGATCAGGATAAAAATGGGAAGTAGAAGGTTCAGGGATGATATGAGTTATTTAATTATTCTAACAAGAGACAGACTGTTAGAAATCGATGGTCAGTGAGCATCATTGTGATAGCTAAATGCTAACCTAAACATAATGAATTCTCTGAAAGGTGATTATAGCTCAGAATCAGGCCCATTCTTCCTGCCAGAACCCTGGACTGGCCAACTCAAAAATTCCCCTCATGGGTTTACTGCTGGGCTGGTGACACCTATCTCATTATGTTGCTCCAGCTATTCCAAAATGTCCAACACATTTCTAACATTGTCCTTTAACTGTCTTTTAGCTAAAAACCCACATTGATCCTCATGAATAAATTCTTGCAAAATTATTTTCAGTCATTATCAGCTAGAATCATTGTGAACAACTTGTAGTCGTTATTCAATAATGATATCGGCCTATAGTCAGATCTTGTCTCTCTTCAGGTATTGGTGCTATACTGGCCCCTTTCCAGCTCTCTGGCATCTTTCCTCCCTGTAAGGTAGAGTTCGTCGTGTTTGGTAAAGGTTGAGAAAGTCCATCCTCAAAACATTTATAATAAGAACCTAGCAATCCATCTGGTCCAGACACCTTTCCTGGTTTAATCTTCTTTATAGCTTCAGAAACATCCCTTATTGTATATAGGTCTGTTCACAATCTGTCTCTGTTCCTCTGTAATCCTTGCTAAACTTTGTTTCTTTAGCTATTCATCTATTTTCTATAGAAGAGATGTCACTTCCTGTATACAAGTTCAAATAATATTGATGAAATGCTTTTTGTATGGTCGCATTATCCATTAATATAGTATCTTGTAATAGTAAACAAAAAACATTCCCATGAAGGTCCAGGTCTTTTGTCTATTTTATTTACAATTTATTCAAAAGCACTTTCACCAAAAAATAATCTTTCAAAATAACTATCCCCTTTATCTGGCTTAAACTTTCTTACATCCATTCCTTGTTAAGCTTTTTGCCAAAAGTTTTTAAATCTTAAAATCTTTTTTTTCCCCCTTTGTAATCCAGAAAAAATGTTGACTCACCAAATTGAGTTTTCTTACCCTGCCACTCAGAAAATCTCTCTTTGGCTGTAAATTAGTTACATCCGAAAGTGTTTAAGGAATAAGGGTAGTGCGAACTTTGTGTCCATATAGACTGCATTATGGCTGTGAGCTTGATTGAAATCCCTCAACTCCCAGCCACTCAACTCATGAGCTGACTGCAAAAACCTCAGTTCCTACAGTCTTCTCACAAGGAGCAGATGTCTGGAGTGCAAGGGGTGATCTCACGATCTCTCCTTAATCTTGAGAGACTGCACTGGCCACAATGCCATTCCTGCTCCTTCAGGAACATCTAGTTCACCATGAATCCTCAGTGGAAGCACCAAGTTAAATGCAGACTTATCCACCCATTTTGATGTAATAATTGTCTGATTAATTGTTACTAGCTTATAAAAACTGTTCAATTGTTTCTATTCTCTGCTTCTGTTTCTTTAAACAGTTATTAATGTATAATAAGGATCTTGCCCTTATTCCATGCTAACCAAGGAGACTGTGATGGAGGATTCTGAACTAAATTATTTCCTAGTTTTTGCTTTCTTTTTAATACTTAATTATTTAAAATATTTTAGGTTGGTTTTAAGGTACAGCACCCTTAGAAGCCAGCTTGAAAATTTTTTAAAAATGTACTAATGAATGCTGGAATCAATAAAATAGATGACACTAATGAAACAGGTATTTCATTGCAAAAATCCTTTAAAAAAAAGACACCACTGTGGTCAAAACCATCAGCAGCCCAAACATACAATTTAAGAGAAACCCATGTAAAAGAAATTAGTAGGAAAGATTTTCTGTAAAGCTCGGTGTGATTGGGCAAGATGGGCTTCAGTTGTCAAGCATTCTCTTCTTTCACTTTTAGTCCTCACTAGGTTAAACACTCTTTTGCCCTGTACACAAGACTCACTTCACTGGTTCATGGGGAAAGAAACTAGCTTGTTGCACAAGCATCTTAACTCAGATAACTGCCCAGAGTAATCCAGTAGGGTTTAGCCCCAGGGCTATTTAGGGTTAAAGTAACTCCCCATGATTAGATGTCATCTAACATTGGATTTTAACTCTCCTTTCCTCCTTCTAGGTAAATAATAATATAAGTCCCATGAAGGGCTAAAATGCAGGCCCAAAAATGTGGCAGAAGATAAGTTCCCCTTCCCAATTCTGTCTATCATGATGCTAAAGAATGAATGAATGAATGAATGAATGAATGAATGAATGAATGAATGAATGAATGAATCCAATGAAAAGAGAGGGGATACAATAGAAGAGAATATCTGTAGCTCAGGATTGAACTGTGGAGTCCTTGGTGTTCTCTGAGCTTGATCGTTTGCTTGAAAATGTTTTATTACCCAACTAGGTAATATCATCAGTGTACTAATGAATGAAACATCTGCAAGCAAACAACCAAGCTCAGAGAGCACCAAGGACTCCAAAGAGAGGGAAATCAGGAAATAATAGCTTCCCAGTCTTCTTTGCTATGTCTGGGAAAACTTATTCAAATGGCTGCTCCATGGCTGACTTGGTGACCAGAGATTGTGTGCAACCAGTGCATGAAGATGAGTTCATTAGTCAGGAAGCAGCTAGCTGGGCCCGCTATTTTGAAAAAATACAGCCTTTCTTTTTCTTTCCTTTAATTCTTAAAAAGAATTGGGATGCCCTGTAAAGCAAAGCCTCAGTTGTGTCTAAATTTTTTCATTTCTCCAGCAGACCTCTAAGGGAAGGAGGAGAGGTAGAGAAGAGCTTGAATTTCAGCCGCCTCCCAAACCCTAGAACTGAAATACCATACTTAATGGCACCATTGCTTGGGGCATTAGCATGTCTAAGTCATTTCTTAAATTTCTAAACAGACATCAAGAAGTGTTACCCTCAGGGGCAATAGATCCACTATTTGCCTCCATCCTGTTTTTTACTCTATATAATGAGAAACGTGTAAGACAGTTGAGTATTGAGGGTTTCCTTCCCCGCCTTCAGGAACGGAGGATCAAATTCCCTTAGACTCTCTGTTTGGTTCCCAGTGTCTCCCTGCACCTGTGCTGTGCAGGATGGATCACATCTGCACTTTGAGCAAAAGTCTTTGTTGTTATACACATTGGTACACTTTTATGGGAACTGAGCATTTTAAAAAAAACCCAAGAAATGATGTATTTGCAATGGTCTCTTCTTCTGCTTTTAACTCAGTGAAGTTGTTCTGTTTCCATCACTTTTCAATGCTTAAGGTTTTTTAATTAAAACAAAAACAAAAATCAAAATGAGCCCCCTGTCCCCAGTTATCAGAACTAAAGCAGCATGGGAAACTTTAAAACAGCTGTGCATTTGGAACATGATCCAAACCATGTTTGCTCAGATAGAAGCCACAGTGGATTCAATGGGACCTACTCCTTTGTAACTGCACTACAAACTACCGGCTTAATTCTAATTGGCACAACAATAGTCATGGGGGTCCCTCACTCTATATATACTGATGCATGTGGCACATATCAATCCTTTGGAAATGCCTTATGCTATACCATCAGTGATATCTTTTCTTGGGCATATGATGCTTGTTTCCATAACATCAGAACCAGTGCACACACATTGCATAACATTCAGGATTCTTGGGAAATTGTACAACCTCATTCAGTTTTTTTCAAGCATCGTTTGCCCTCACTGAAGTGAAGAAGAGCTTACTTGGTCTATCCCAGTGCCTATACAGTTCAGGTCACTGGTAATAACAACAACACCACCAATAATCTAGTGCACAATAAGAAGCTAGTACACTGTGAAGGTTTACTGAATACCAAAGAGACCAAACTGGCCTACAAGAAAGATCAAATGAAAAATAGAAAAAAGACATGGCAAGGCAAAATATTACATGGCCAGTACATAAAAAACTAGCAGGCAAAGCAGTTAACAAGACCTGACAATGGCTAAGAGCAGGAAAGTTGAAGAAAGAGACAGAGGGGATAATTCTGGCTGCACAAGACCAGCCTTAAGAACAAAGCATCAAAGCCAGAATTGAGAAGACAGCAACATACAGCAAATGCTGCCTCTGCAAAGAAGCTGAAGAAACAGTGGACCACCTAGTCAGCTGCTGCAAGAAGATCGCACAGACTGACTACAAATAATAGCATGACAAAGTAGCAACAATGGTGCATTGGAATATCTGGAAGAAATACCATTTGCCTGCAAGCAAGAACTGGTGGGACCACAAGACAGATAAAGTAATAGAAAATGAATACGCTGAAGTGCTCTGGGACTTTAGAATTCAAACAGACAAGCACCTGCCACACAACACCCCAGACTTAACTGTTGATAAGAAAGACAAATAGGTCTGGATAGTGGACACTGCAATACCGAGTGACAACGGAAGAGAAGAGAAAGAACTGGAGGAAAATCACAAAATACAAAGATCTGCAAATAGAAATAGAATGTCTGTGGCAAAAGAAAGCAAAGATAGCACCAATAGTAATATGCACCTTGGGTGCAATCCCAAAACATCTGGAGCACCACTTGAAGACCATCAGCATTGACAAAATCACCATCAGTCCATTGCAAAAGGCAGCTTTACTTGGAACAGCTTATATCCTGTGACAATACCTTTAACACCATCAGACAACAACATCTGCTTATCCCTAGGTCCTTGGTAAGCTTGATAGGTGGATAAAAATGCCAAATCCAGTCTAAACATCTGGCTGACTGTGCAACCAACAATAATACTAATCACCTTTCCAAAAAGTACATAACAACCAGTTCAAAAAACAATTAAAGCATCATAATCTCAGATAACCGGTACAACAAATCTTTACACAGTAAAATTACAAAGCATGACAACCTAATAAAAACCAAACAATTTCCAGCCTCTAAAACAACAAATCAGTTAAGATACATGCTGTCCTATACCATACCAAAATTACACTTAAAACCTTTTAATTAAATAAACATTCATTAAACAATTTTATCAGGGCCAATCAAAGGCCCCTGGGGAGATTCATGTACAAAAATGATGGCAGGATGAAAAAACTTTGCAGAGGCCAAGAGTCAATAGCTTCATGTTTTGATAGGGTGAAAGCCTCAGTGGGAAACACAATGATGCAAAGTGAGCCAAAATGCCCTTTTGCCCTTGGATGGTTTTTATTTCTTTTTTAAAATTTTATTAAGTATATCTGAGAGTTTAAACTCCAATTTGGATTTTTTTTTTAAAAAAAATCAAAATGGCAGTGAAACCACATTATCATTAACGATTACTGTGACAATCAGAAGGACCAAGATCCAACAGAAAAGAGCCTAAGATCAGAGAGATCCATTACAATAAGGCTACAAAGATAATTACCCACTCTTCCCACTGAGAAAAATACATATTCTCAATCTATTAGTATACATTGGCAGGAGAAAGAAACATGAGATTTGATCCCTGAGACTACTATTCATATGAGTACACTCATCTTTAAACTTAATGGAAGATACACTCTTGGAGAATTAGCATACACATTGACAACAGATGTGATGCTTCATATGAGTCTGAAGAACTAGAGCAGGAGAAAGTTTAAACTCTCTTCAGTTTGTACTTACTCAGATTGTAAAATCTTTTGCACATCTAACATTTTATGTGAAAGAAATGGCCATCAGAAAGAAAATATTTTGGGTAGTGACCCAGGGTTTTGAAACAAATTCCTTTAAGACACTTGCTTGGTGCCATGATTTTGGAGGGCGGGGGGGGGGGTGGTGCGTTAAATGATGTTCCCTTTATCTCATGTTATCAACAGCATTATTATAGTGCTATGTTCTCCAAAAGTCTCCATTGATAAGGACCTGATTTTAACACTTCAGTTTCAGTATCAATGATCAACTTCAAACCTTGACATTGTGATAGTCAAATCAAGACTCTCCTCAGATTGTTCCAAGCTGTTTCTTGACTCTGCAAGAGCCATTCTCAATTGATTGGAAAAGCTAAAACAGTGTTTGAAGCTGTTTGTTCATTTTGACCAAAGATACCTGTAAAGTCATAATTGTTCTACTACAATTGTCAACCTTTGTCAATAACACAAAGCCTGCAGGAACCCCTATAATATCCATCAATACTATCCAGGGAATTACAAGAGTAAATGAATATATTTTAAATTAAAATAGCTGAAATCTTGGGAGATGATGAGATCTTGGGAGATGTTCATACTTTCACATGAGTTCAGGGTTTAGATCCCTAAAATCTGACATGATTTAGGCCATGATACAATTTTCTTTAGCTTAGGTTTTGGCAACTTGTGCTATTGAGCAAGATCATGCAGTAGTGCCCAACACCTAAAACTATGGCCATCCTGTGTCCTATCTTATATTCTCAACAATTCAATCTAGAACATAGCATTGACAATATTAAAAATCTCAGCCAGTGCATTGTAAGGTGTCTTAATATTACTGGGAATGCATTTAGATGCATATGCACAAGAGGGAAGAAACATCTGTTCCCCATCCAGAGATTTAATTTTTAGAGAAAAGAGAAGGAGTAATTCTAAGAAATCATGCTAAGTAGGCATCTTCAAAGAGAAAAATAGGGACATATTATAAACCATAAAGAGAGGGAAAACAGTTATAAATGTAGGCATGGCATACCTTGTGCGTCTATGAAATATTTTGTCACTGTCAATTATGGGTCTTTGGACAGAGCAAGAAACTACTAATTGACTTAAATATTCTAATACACCAGGGAGTTCCTACTGAATCTCCTGTGTCTTTGCAGCTAAATATTGTAATAGGATAAAAAAAATCTTAAGTTTTATAAAACACTCAAAGAGTATTCAAAGTACTTGATATACAGGCATATGTTAAAGAAGACCACATATGGTCTTAAAGAGTATTCCTATATGGCATTCACACTTACTGGCGTCTCATTTAACATTTCATCTGCTGCTTTTGTAATATTAGCACACAGTGCCAGACTAATATAGGAGTGTAGTTCTCATAATTTACAGCCTTGCCTTGCTGTGCGAGGATTATGGAAGGGGTAGTCTTACATCTGAAGGCACAAATTGGAGCAGGCTCATCTAAGTATTAAGGTTCACAGTTCACAATCATTTTCCTATAACATCCTCTGGCCCACCAGTTAATGCTCAACTCAGTATCCCTAGTCATTAGGGCCAACAGCAAAGGATGGTAGAGACAATAATTCAGCCGCATCTGTAACATCACTGTCCCCAACGTGTTCTATATTTTATACTATTTCTTTTATGAATTTTCCCTGAAATTTAGCTTTTTGCAAAAGCCAAATGCTACAAATATATTAACTTTTTATTCACTTCTTCTAACTGGAAAGGATAAATTCTGAATAGTCCACTTGTTCAATTTTCAAACAGAATTATTATTAAGTCAATTATGTTTCCAATAATTGACATATTTTGCATAATCTGTCATAACGTTTGTACTGCCAAGCTTCTATTGCTGTGAACTCAGCTCTGTTTCTTGGGGGTGGGGGTGCAGAATGGCATTTGGGAGTTTTCAACCTTATGTGAACCCCAAAGTAGATGTGTCAAAACAAACTTTGTGTAGCAGTTCCAAAAATTGAGTGATAATATACATACGAAATGTGCCGACTCCAAATACATCAGCAGATGGATGACATATTTCAAGTTCAAAATGAATTTGAAAACTTGGGCAATTGTATATGAGATCCACCTCCTCATTCTGCACAACTTAAGTTGCTCCAAGCCAAAAGAAGTCCATTTCTTGTGCTATTTCAGATTTCTGTGCTCCCTGCCAGTGGGCAACTGAGTCTCCAATCCAAACACAATACATAGCTAGTGAGGAAACTTTGGTTTAGGCTCTGTCGGTAAAGCATATGATGAATTTGGTTACCTGTTTTAATGAAACTCGACTTCCAAGAATCTCTGCAGGATAAATTCAAACTACAGTTCTTACCATTTCGCTTTTACATTTAGAAATGTGACAAAACAGAAAGGACTAAACAAAACCTGAATGATGGGAATCTTCTTGAGTTATGGGGGAAAGGTAGAAAGAAGCCTTCAATGTCATTTCATTTTATGGGAGATAAACAACTTTTGGGGGCCATGAGCAATTTTTAAAAAATGATGGTCTCTGAAGGTCTAAATGAGCATTGAGAAAACTGAGTGATGGCAGTGAAGGGAGGTGAAAGGTTCTGCTCAGGGCTTCCCCCTCCTCCTCATTTTGGGATAGGTGCTTAAACCCTGTGGAAGCGTAATGTTCCAGTTTTGATTAAGAGAAAATTGTACCATCTAAATTTGTCATTTCAGTAGCAACATTTGGTAGCATGAAGTAGTTAAAAGGGCTGCAAAAATGGTTCTACGTGTGAGTCACAGGTTGTCCACCACCGTCTTAATGGAATCCACAAGTACCCATCCTAAGATTACTTATGCGTGCCACAGCCAGATGCAATAGTATAACACATATGGTGGTGTATGTTTCTGGAACTCTGAAGTTCCCAGGGCATTTGGAAGAGAAAATTAGCAATGCAAGCTGTCCTTCCTTGAAAATCTGAACGACTACACACATTATTCTGCCCTGATAAGTCCAGAAACCTAATGAGCAAACTGAGCAATAGGATCTCAAAAGCAGCAGGCTTGGTTTACTACTTTGTAAATTAATATAGATTACCATATATTTTACTAATCTCAGATGATCAAATCCAGAATCTAAAATGATCTAATTGAACATACCATTAGGTTACTTCAGAAGATCATACTGTTTTTAAAGAGAGATGGTGAGACCCAAAAGTTTTGGCAAATGCATATGGAAACATAACTTGTATTCTAAAAAATCCCCCAGAATCCCTTGCTTTGGGCACAGGTTCCTTGGTAGGAAAATTGATTTGTCCAGTACTGTCTTTTCTGCCAAGAAGTTTTTTTTTTTCAGGAGTCACAGATGAATGCAATCTACATTACCTATCATATGTTTTGATTAATTATGTGCCATCAAATCATTTTCAACTCCTAGTGACCACATAGATCAGTGTTGTCCAAACTTGGCCACTTCAAGATGAGTGGGCTTCAACTCCCAGAATTCCCCAGCCAGCCATGCTGGCTGGGGAATTCTGGGAGTTGAAGTCCACTCATCTTAAAGTGGCCAAGTTTGGACAACACTGACATACATATTCTCCATGATGAGCTATCCCTAACCTGGTCTTTCAGGTCTCCCAGCAGTGCACTCATCACCACTGTAACTGAGTCCCTCCCCCTTGCTACTGGTCATCCTCTTCTTCTCTTTCGTTCCACCTTTTCCAGCATTACAGGCTTTTCCAGAGAGCTTCTTTAAAAAAAAAAAAAATTGGAGTTCCCTCCAATTTCAAAAAAAGGTTGGGATTTTATATATGCAAGGCAGGTGCTCTACCACTTCCACAGAGTGATAGGCCAGTGTAAGTAAGAATTCCAATCAAGCCATGTCTTTATTACTGAATTTTATGGATATCCCCAAGGTATGAGATTCTTTATGACTTTTTCAAAACCTAGTCATAAATAGAAAGCACTAAACAAAATGTCTTTGTCCTCTGGTAGCCTCCCCTTGATCTTATGTATCAGAACAAAAAAAACCCCTCTTACTAACAATTTAAAATAGAACAAAGAATAAAGGGGAGTGGAGTTCAGTCAGTTGGCTGTTGTGTCTGCCAAAAAAGGGGAAACACTAATAATAATTTTAAAAACACTTAACAATATAGGTGGAAGAGGGAATCAAATTCCATCTTCTTCTCAAGTCAGCTGTGGCTGTAAATGATTGTAAACTATTGTAGCAAAATGTTTTCTTTTTCTAGTTGAGAATTAAGCCAGCTGAGGGGAAAATTCATGGCTAAATCAAATTGTCTGCCATTGTTTGTGTGTGTGGCAACAATAAATACCCATTTTGTTTTCTAGAATTTGTCTCTATAAAGAGGTCATTACAATGACTGCTTGTAAGAAATACACACCACGTGCACTCTCTCACACACACACAATAGAATTCTCCCTCTCATTCCTGCATCTATCTTTTCATCTTCATGTTTTGTTCCAATTATTTCAGGACCTTCTTGTGGTTTCCTGAACAAAATTATATCCTGAGGTCTAGCATTTACCATAGGCAAGGGATCATTTTAAAAAGCCAACAATGGAGAATAATAAGTTTTACGTGTGCATTAAACTATACACAAACCTGGAAGATATTGGCAAGTGGCACTTAATTACAGTACCCTTGGCTTCTAACCACATTTTCAAGACCAAAAGATCTTCCTTTGAAATCCTTTTCAGAACTGGATACACAGGTTTCAAAACTATGAAAAACTGTCACATAAAGTCATGCTGATTTCTTGATCTAGAAGTCAAAACTAACCTGCAGATTTCAACTGAACATTGGCAGAAATGTTTGGTAACAACAGAAATTTGAAATGGAATCTACTTCCAGGAGAAGTGAAGCCCTCCCACTACCTGAAAGTCTTCAGGTTAAGTTTGGACAACCACCTATGGTTCATACTTTAATTCTGGACTTCCTGTATGAAACAAAAGTTTGGACCCTTTCAACATTATGATTTTATAAATCCTTAGAAAGATATTAGTATAAAGCAATTGGGGCAGTCAAGAAGCAACTTTCCAACACCACTTTCTACCAATTTCTTTCTTTAGATCTCACAACATATCAGAAAGAACTACACAATCTGATTAAATAACTTCCTAAGGACATACAAAACTGTATCTACATGATGGCACTGACCAGACATCTGTTACCTGCTTCCCAAAGTACAAAACAAGGCAACCATCTTATTGTCTCCAGCATTGGAACGATCACAGTGCATTTCAACTTTTCAGGGTACTCTGTTGGCAGACCTCAAAGTGACCAATTCAGAAAAACCAGACTTTAACAGCACAGTCAAATGAGAGACTGCTAAATTCACATAACATCAAAAGGTTTCAGGCAGTCTTAGAAGGTCTCCACAAACACAATGGGTTTTTAACACAATACATATGTTAATTAATAAGGCACTTGTAATCCATTGCACATGTGACCTGCACCTGCAGAACCAACTTGGTTTTCACTCTCTTTCCTCCCTACCTCATCCCAATTTAAATCCTACATCAATCTAGCTCAACGTTTCTCAACCTCCGCAACTTTAAGCCAGTATGGTGGCTGGGGGAATTCTGGGAGTTGAAGTCTGCATGGCTTGAAGTTGCGGAGGTTGAGAAACACTGAGCTAACTAGTTTATGCTTCTGAGGAAGTAAGCTGCAGCTCATGAAAGCTTATGCCTTTGAATAAAATGTGTTAGAAAAGGTGATATTTTTTGCTACCATAGATGAACAGCCCCCTTATCCTACTAGAAGCTGTTAGAAAGAAAGGTAAGTTATCACTGAAACATTTCAAGCCACATAAGTCTGACAGTGATACTCACTGTAATCACCATAGTAAGAAACTATCAAATGGCATTAATATCTTTTAGTGACGTCTGGCTAGAGTTAGACCAGGTTCATTCCAACTCAATAACAAGCTGAATCTCCCACAGTGTCAAGACTGCAGCTTAGGGTTTTGTTTCATTTCATTTTGTCTGTGTGCCTTCAAGTCAGTCTTGACTCTTGGCAACTACATGAACAAGGCCATGCATTTTCAGAAGTGGATTGCCATTGCCTCCTCCCTGACTTTGTGCCTAAAGCAGGACTAAAACTCAGTCTCCTAGTTTCTACTCCAGTGCCTTTAAACATTATTCCAAACTGGCTCTCAGTTTTGTACTTAGCTATCATGAATAAACTTACTCTTGTTTTCTTCTCTTCCTGATACATGTTTAATTATTAATTGGATTGAAAAATATTTGCAAATGAGACCCATACCCCAAAATAAACTTCATACAGATGTAATTCTGATTTATTTACTGGATTGTTTTGCACTTGTAAGTTTTAAACAACACCATAGCTGGAGACTTTCCTGCTGGATCAAAGAACATCTAGATCTGAAAACACAAAACAGTGCCATTAAGGATCCCTGGAATAGGACTGCTCATGCTTCCAAATGATCTGAAAGAAGTGCTTTGGACCTCAGGCAGGGATAACACAGCCCTTCGGTGCTGTTCTTTAAAATGGCTCTGAAACAAAGGTGTCATTGGTTTAAGACCTTTAATGAGATAATTTCTTGATACAGGGATTGATATTCAGCCTGTTGTGGATGGAAGTCATCTACCTCTGAAAAAGTAAGTGCACAGTTGGTAATATTTCTTGATGTTCAACTGTCACTAGATTCCCAAATGGGGCTGTAGCAAAGAATGCCTTTCCACAATTACCTCTGATGCACTGACTGAGTACCTTTCTGAGATTATCAGATTTGGCAATGGTATCACATCTTGGTTATGTCCTGTGTTTTAGATATAGCTATTTTCCATGACCACAGAAACTAGGACCAGAAATAACTGCTATAAGTTGCAACTATCTAGATTTGTTTAAATACAGGGAAACACTTCCAAATAGTAAGAACTGTACAACAGTGGAATAGTCTGCCCATGGAAGTTGGATGTTCTCCATCTCTGGAGGTTTTCAAGAAAAGGCTGGACAGCTGCCTCTCATGGATGGCTTAATTATTTTATTATCCATTGAAGAGGGTTGAACTAGATGCTCTTTGTGATTCCTTCCAAGTCTACAGTTCTAGATTAGTTTTTATAGGGAGGTGCCAACCAGTACAAAATGCAGGAACCCTACAGTGCTTGTAATGAAGGATCTGAACTGGCTGCCATTAATTTACTAGGCACAATTTAAGATGTTGGAATTCACTTCTACATTCCTAAAATAGCTTTGAGTATATAAGGCAACCTGTCTGGTTATTAAGAATAAATCTTTTTAAAGATGTCTCTGCTATCAGGGATGCTTTTTTTTGGCAGATGGGAGAAAGTCTTCTTCTGCTTTATTTCCTGGCTACGAAACAGTTTTCTTGTGAACTGCATTTGGCTCTTGTTCACTCAACACTCAGAACACTGGTAAAGATAGATCTCTTTTGCCAGACTTGTAACTGTTAGATCAGATACATTTAGTGTTTATTTTATTATTTTTAATCCATGTTTTTAATTTTTCTGTTTTCGTTTTAAATTTTGTTAGCTACTTATGTGTTCATCAGTGTGGAAAGATGGGACATTAATTAAGCAAACAAATAGCCATAATTTCATTTGCATTCAACTAAATGAATAAGATTATTATCTAGTCATCCATTTAATATTTCTCACCCTCTGTTACATAAAAAATTACAGCTTGATAACAACTCTTGGAGATCTCCAGAGCCCTCTTTGAGGTCGCATGTAGCTACATGTCTCAGACTGTGTACCTCCAAGGTGCAAGATTGTGTATATTGGATGACTATTTTTAGCAAAAAAAATTCAGATCTTTATAAAGATTAAGCATATTTTATTCAATGAAGACCAATCTTAGTTTGCCATATGTAAAGTTCTTTAAAGTTAAATAAAGCTTACATATGCAGCATTGATAACACATCATTTCCAACATTTCATAGCCAGTTTATTTTCATAAAACAGTACAGGCTCTTAGAAAATATCCCATATTTTAAGCAGTGATAGAGATGCAGAAAGATTGTCAGATTCTTAGCCAATATAAGCTGTGAGTTCATTCCACAACCCAGCTGAGTTCATATACCTAGACTGAAATTGATTTCAGGACCAAATACTGTGAATGGCAACAATCTTGGGAAATGGGATGGGTCTGGAAACTGTAATTAAGGACCTAATTATATGTGATATCATCCATGTGGTTTGGGCAGGTGTACAAGGTTTTTTTAATATTAACTAAATTGCCAGAATTTGGGGAAATAAGATGTATTAGTACTGTGGCCTGATGGATAGAGGCTTTAAACTTTTCCCCCACTACAGTCTTGGCAAGAATCGGTCCTCATGTTTGAATTTCAAGATAGCGAAAAAAGCTAATTGGAGCATTTATTATAGTCTTCTGCTGAAATATTTTATTTTATTTTATTTTATTTTATTTTATTTTATTTTATTTTATTTTATTGAAAACATTGCTTTTGGGTTTTCCCCCCAAAGAAGAGCATTTCAGAAAAATTATCATGAAGACGGTATGATTTTTTGTGCACTTGCTATCGTTTTGATGTGGCTGTGGGGATGAGTATGTGAGCAGCAAGATCACTGCAACCTCCTTGGCTTCTCAGACTTTCGTTAAATCCCAAGGAATGACATGCCAGAGGAACTCCTCCCTTTTTCAGATCTAGTAATGGGGTCTGAGCAACTGTAGGATGATGGAGAAATGTATTCGCTCTTTTGCCCACTTCAGAGGAACAAAAAAAAGCTGGTAAGCTTCCCTTAAAGAAATTCCAAAATATTTTGAGAATGAAGTACAGGTGAAGATGACTTCTAGAAAACTGGAAGCCAGATTTCAGTATACAGTATTTTATCTAACCTTTCAATCTCTCCACAGAGGACTTTATTTTCATCCTTCATTTTCATCCCCTAATCATCCCTGTTGGCCTTCATGATGCTCATTCCAGTCTGTGTAGAGTACTTTAAACTAGAGAATAGATTTACACCTATTCCATATTTAAACACCCTGTTCAATACATACATACCCACATATAAGGGTGACTTGGCAGAAAAATATACTATCAATAAACTGGGCTGCCCCCAATTGCCAATCTCTAGTCTGCAACGGGAATGGGGCTGGTGAAGGGTGTTGTGTTTATTCACCTGTTACAAGCCAAGTTAAGAAAATGGATTGGTGGATTCCACAAGCCTCATTTCCCTTACCACTTGCCAGCAGGAAAAGAATCATGACTTACTTTTCCTAACTTGTGGTGGGATATAGTTGGTCAAGTGTAGGTGGGTGCTTAGAACAACAGGTCTAGCTATCCATCAAGTTGCCTAACAAGTTACAGGAAGGAACTAGTGAATGGGATGAAGCAGGGAGGAGTCCTTCCGGTGCTCCTGTTTAGCACACCCCATCCTCCATACCTGTGATCTGTCATCCCTACAAGGTAGACCAGAGTAAGAAATCAGTGCCATTAAATCATTAAGTCAATACTACTTTTATTGTAACAGCTATAGTAACAGAACCTTGCAAGTCTGAATGTGCTTCCCCCTGCCTCCTTTTATCTTTGTGTGAACTAGGGAGAGGCTTGGCTTAAGCATTTTCTCAAATTACTTTCTTGGCCCATGCTCAGACCTCTTTTATTGCCTTGGTAGCAGCTCTTCCTCCTGTCCTTCAAGGCCATTCCCTCTTCCCTATACAGTCAGTTGATCTATTTCGGAACATGAGCCTAATGCTCTTCTGAAAGACAGCTAAACCTGTGTTCAAAAACATCTCAGGTAACAGGTGTGGAGGAGAGGCATGTAGTGAAGTGGTAGGTAATGATAGTTAGCAAGTGACCTTGTGGACTGGAGCTCTTTCTTTTTCTTCAAACTAGTGCTGCCAAAGCTGGAATGGAGTAGGCATTAAGAGGTCTTCTGAAAAGTAATAAAGATAAAAATACAGTTATATACAACTCCTTGTCAGCAGCAGCAAACCTGTAATTCATCTAATTATGATAGAACTAACAATACACAGCTGGCAAAATCTAACTCTCTTTCCTGGTTTAAATTGATCTTCACTCCAATGCAGAGCTAACATTCTTTCAAGACAGCAGTACTCCTGTTTTTTTAAACACTTTTGCTTCTTTCAAAAACCATCTTTCCAAAGAGTTCTAAACCTATATTTATAAGGAGCCCATACACAACCTGAAAAGTGTTATGGAAAAGCAAAACACTTCCTAAGGCATTACCTGGGGAAAAGCCCCTGCAGAAGACAGGTTTCCAGTTTGTCCTGCAAATGGCCATGGAGCACAGTACCTACGATTCAGTTCATTATGTTGGATATACTTTATAGCATAAATATTCACAGATCATTCCAGATAAAGTGAAGGTTGCAATATGGCAAGGAGCTGCCAAGTTCTCTGAAAGTATAGCCCAGAAAACACTAGCTGGAGTATTCTCTCATAAGAAGAGCTGTTGTTCCAGAAAAGGCCTCCAAGCAACTAAGAAAAGGCCTGATGTTTCCATAGCTCCACTTCTGCTGAGTGTTTCTTAGAAGGCCAACACACTCTTCCCATACTCTACCAAAGCTGGAAAGTTGTAGAAAGGGATGTTAAAGGATCTTCATGAAAAGGTTTGACCTGTGTCTTGTTAGATTCTGAGCTACCCTTGGTGTGACATGAGACTCCAAGTCAAGGCACAGGATAATTGTTCCAGACAGATACAACTGTCAGATCTGACCATCTTTCTGACTACACTGAATCTCTAAAACAGATTGACATACAAATATACTTATTCTTCAGCTCTGTCTGGCAGGAAAGTGTGTTCTTCTTGGGAGTAGCCTCCAATCTATCTCAAAAAACATCTTCCAGATGCTGGTTATAAAAGCATCCACTGATCCTCGGCAAGCAGTCAAGTTCAAAGAGGGTTACTTCTCAACTGCTCTCCATAAATATTCTCAGTTATTGTATATTTTTTTATCTCCCAAAGTACTGGTCCACAAGCTCCATGTTATGGTAAAGAGTGTCTGCAAAATTTCAGTGTGAACAAACAAAGCAATGTTTGAGTTATGGAAGTGTGGAGGAACATCTGAAAGTAGTAACTTCCTCCTTCCAATCCCCCCCCCATCTTGTTTGCTTTCTTGTACTCCTATAATTTAAAAATAGACCCACACACATTCAACTAAATGGGTTCCTCTTCTCAAAACATTTTGAAAATAAATATATAGTCAGGATAAATGCTTCTGTTCAAAGCATCAACCACAGAACACATTTGTACAAGAGTGCCACAATTTATTCCTCCAAATAGACAGTTGTAGAAAAAGCTCAAAATAAGGAACACATTTTATCATGATGCATAGCATTTACGAGGCCTCTTCTACATACTCTGTTTGCACTGATCTGGGATTGGTGCCATGACCCAGCATTCTCATGACATTGGACCTCTTCAGCATTTCTTGCGCAGCTGAGCCAGTAAACTTCTGGCTCAGCTTTAGGGCAGGATCAAACCCTGTGAAGAAAAGTTTGCACAATTAATGCAGGAACTGTGAGACAGGTATTTTCCTTGTTTTTGGCTACCTCTTGGTTCCCAGCTCCCTTCTTCCTGTTGAAGTTGAGGTATCAAATACCTTCCCTTAAATGTTGCCATCTCCCGGGTCCTAGGAAACATGCCTTTTCAGTGGCAGCCCCTGTCCTGTGGAACATCACCCTTTTACCCTTCAGGAAAGCATTGAAGACCTAGCTTTTCCACTAAGCGTTGGAACAGGGTGAAGCCAGCATTGGAGAAGAACCTTGTGAGATGCATCAAGGGAATTTGGGTGGGTTGCCAGGTTTTATTTTACTATTTGTTGTTTTTAACTTTTTTCTATGATGTTGTTTTTGTATTGTGCTTGAGTTCTGGTTTTAAGATGAGTATTTATATAAATACATACATACATAAATCATGGCACCTTGCCACCAGTTCACCAGGCTTTTAAAACTGAACAGAGAGACAGCTTTGTATCCCCTGGCATTTTCCCCTCTCCCCTTTCTGCAAAATCACATAGAACAAGACAACAATATGGACAGAGAAACAGGCAGTAGCTGATTAATGGTCCTCCCCCTTCCCCAGTTGGTCAGCTGGGTGGAACCTATTGGAAGTACCAGTATTTAAAAGAGGGCAGCATTATTTCTGAGAGTTTGAGTAGTAAAACTAGTGGCTTTATAGTTTTGCACCTGAAAGGAGGACCATTCAGCTGCAAGTCATTACTATGACTATTTAAGAGCAGGAGGTCAAGCCCATGGCCCCTGCTTTGTGGGGTCCTACAGGGCTCAGCACTCTCCCCGTTCCTGTTTAATATCTGCAGCAAGTCACTGGGTGAGCTATCATCAGCTTTATATCTCCACCCTTGGCCAACCAACCAGTGCCATGGAGGATCTGTTTCGAGGCTGTGGGATATTAGAACACTTTTTAGAAAATAGATTGGAACAGAATATCTTCAGAGTGAAAAGATCTTCATTTGTATAAACCTAGTTATTTATAGTTAACTTTATACATCATGGTATTCTATGAAGTGGGCTACTCTTTTATTTTGGCTTAGGATATTGTGCAATCCCAGATATTTTGGTTTATAAGTCATGGTTTATGGCTTAGTACAACAATCCCAAATAATATAGTTTATCCAATATAATGTATTTAACCATGGCTTAGCATGTTACCCAAATTTGGCCAACTGCTGACTGTAAAATAACCCTAAAGATCTCCATATAAATACTGCACATATCCTGAAGGTTTGCAGGAAGAAATCATCCCAAATCAGGGGGCCAAACACCAACATAGTAGGACAAGCCTTCACAGTTTTAGAAATGTTCGTCAACTTGCTTTCATAATCCACCTTCAATAAGTTGACTTTTTCAAACATTAGGAACTTTTAATAGTCATCACTGAATAATGTCTGGTTCCAGATGGAATGGTTACCTTATTTTATCATCTACAAGTCAAGTTTGGATCTTTTTCAAATTGGTTCCCCATTTTTGCCCTGTGGTCCTTTGTTTTCTAGAAGATGGGAAGCACAATAATAGAAGCAAATCCTTAATTAGAAATTAGAACTAATAATTTTTGGTGTGCCCGTCAAGGCAGAAGAGCTAGCATTCCTGCAATGAGTTTCAGCTTTCACATTTACTAATAGTTTCTTATTAGATTAAGTCTTAAGCACCAGATATTTGTTTCACAGAAACTTAAAATGTTCTGGCTTTAATGTTAGATTTTTTTCTGGGTAGACTGATGACCCACTAGAGCCATTTACTGATACAAAGTTTTTAATTTAGGTCAATCTGTGGTATTAAATGATTGAATATGATTTAAACCTAGAAAGAATCAACCTGCAATTTGACTATGACCACAACTAGCCACTCAGATGTTTGAACAGGCAAGAGTACCAATTAACCCTATCAGTACTAGGCCACTGAGCAACAGTCTAACCTCAGAAGGACATCTTGAAACCATCATAACATAAAGCCCTACATTTCTCATCCAAGCTGCTTCTTAAGATGCAGACCTATTTGCTCATGAAGTTGATTTAGCACTGGGCTGTGAAATCCTTTTTTTAAATTGATTTAGCTAGGTTAGTCCATAACCAAGTCAACACCTTTACTGAAATGTGGAAACAACTAAAGAAATCAAAATATTGAAATATATTCTATCTAATAAGAACCATAAAGGATCAAGTTCTGCTAGTTGTCTCTTTGATAGTAAATACCCTGCTAGATTTGTATTGTTTGGCCTTGTCAAATTCCTCCTGATTAGGAATAGCTACACTGGCTGCTAGTGTCTTTTCTAGGGCAATTCAAGGTGCTGATCATTACATGCAGCCTGGATAGCAGAGACTGCTTTTCCCAAATAGTCTCTGTGCATCCAACCCAGATGGCTAAAGAATATCTTCCATGGATTCCCACCTATCAGGAAGTTTGATGGAAGGAGGTCCAATGTTGGATGTTTTCAGTGGCAGCTCCCCTCCTACGAAGCAGCTTGGCCCTTGAGATGAAGATGATTTTCCAAGCTAGTAAAAATTAGTTTTTCCAGAAGGCCTTTGGGGATTGACCGTAGAGTCAGAGGTACTTCTATGTATCTATATCTTATTGAAAGTTTTAAAATGAAATTTTATTCTTATAATTATGTTAGTATTTATAAACCATGAGGATTCAAGCAGGAGGTAAATTGCATAACAAAATTAATATATCACTAAAACGGAGTTATGCAATATTTGGCTTGTTTAGAAGGACAAGAGCTGGGAAGTTCAGAAGGTATTCCATGGCAGGAAAGGTATG
This sequence comes from Python bivittatus, assembly GCF_059951505.1. Lineage (NCBI taxonomy): Eukaryota > Metazoa > Chordata > Lepidosauria > Squamata > Pythonidae > Python > Python bivittatus. Next base: position 5,557,282 of record NW_028277097.1, read on the forward strand.
AGTTCTCATCCCAAATAGATCACGTTGTAGTTATGGTTACTGGGTTTGGGTAAAAATCTAACATTTACAGAAATTGTAATTTGACAAACAATATTTTGTTTTCAATATTTTCTATCTTGTAAATAGCAAATTTATAGAAAGTACTCAAGCAATCTTTGCAAAACTTTAAGGCAGATTTTCCCTGCCTGGCTTTGCAACTAGAATTATATATATTTTAACCCAACACATCTGAAGACACCAAGATGAGGAAAGCTGAGTTCAAGCAACTCTGATTCCCAGTGTTACCTTCTAACAGTATCCCTCCACACACTTCTTGCTTCATCCTGAGCTGAACTCACAGGAAGCTAATTGCTCTCCTTTATTATTGGAAACTAAATATAGTAAATCTTTTGCTGCAAACTCATGTAAACATATAAGCATAAATACCCTTTGGAGTCTCCTATGCTATCATAGATGCATTAACCTAAGCCCATTTAGAGAGTGTCATGACAAAATCCCAGGGGCATTTTTCCCATAGATTAAAGAGAAAATAGAAGCAAGATGAGAGAGAAAAGTAAGCAAAACAAAGCCATTAAGTAAATCAGAGCTAGAAGGGGGAGGGGGGTGCATGTGTAACCAATTTAGCAGTGTCAACACATCTGGCAGGCAGGCCTGTTTCTCCTAGATTCACATGATAAATATTTTTTATATGTAAACAATACATTATCAAGGATGAGTCAATTTTGCAGAAACAATATTCAAGATAATTATTTATCATCTAGCAATATAGAACCATACTTATTGGACTACTCTATAAAATGGGAAGACTCAACCACAGCAAAAGTCTGGAGGCTGAAGGGTAAGCCATACGGGATGCTGAGCGCTTAGCGGCAAATTAATTAATAGGCACATGAGTCTTCGATTTTTTTTTCTCCATCCCCAGGCAACTGCATTGGCTCTTTGACTCTTCCCAGATCCAATTCAAAGTTTCAATCTGAAGGTTAAAAGGTTTTAAAGATTAAAAGCAGAGATTTTAAGTGATGTGCCAGCAGTTAAAAACTAAATTTAATTTAATTTAGTATTTAATTCTCCTTGAAATTAAAATTGTTTACATACAATAAAGGTGATTATTTTGCAGATATTTAATACTTTCCTCTTTTTTTTTAGGTTAATACTGGAAATTCATTTGTGGGAGGCTCAGTTAACTACACCAAAATTTTGGAGAGTCATCCTTAACTCATAAATATTTTAAGTCCTTCATAGTTTAGAACTAGGAATATGCAGATCAGAATACATCTACTTGGATTTACTGTTTCCATTAGTAGAGCGCTATTCCAGCCTAAAAGAACAGACTGTGGATAGATCATCATGGAGAAAATCTATCTATGTGGCTGCTAGGAGTTGAAAAGGACCTGACGGACATAATCAATCAATTCTAGCCTGTTATGATTTTTTAACTTTTTTTTTAAATAAGCTGCAAAACAATTCCTATCCATTTTTCTTTTAAAATCTCCCTTAGCATATACAGGTAGTCCTTGCTTAATGACCACAATCGGGAACAACTCTGTCGCTAAGCAATGCAATCATTAAGCAAGACATCATGTGACCACAACTTGTGATTTTACTGCCAGCTTCTCCACTGACTCTGCTTGTTGGAAGCTGGCTATGAAGCATGCAAATGGTGATCATGTGACTGTGGAGATGCTGCAATGGTTGTAAGTGTGAGGACTGATTGTAAAGTTACTTTTTTAGTGCCATCGTAACTTCAAACAGTCGCTAAACAAGATAGTCTGTAAGCAAGGTCTATCTGTATTGCTTTTGTATGCAAATGGCTGTAAAGACCATAGTTGCTCACAGAAATTATTCCAGGAAACCACTTTATGCAGATTTACCAGATTTTATTCTTTTACATATAAATTTCCTTGATATAGTTTTTAAATTTGTCATAGAGAAAATCTATTTATGTGGTGGCTAGGAATCGATGGCATCTATTATTGACTGCACATAATCTTTTTTAAAAAAATATACGTTTCTCTGATATAAACTCTCTTTTTAAATTTAATTAATTTCTTATACACAATTTTCAGAAATATACATTCTTCCTTATAAGCATCTCTCACTAATAAATCCCTTTTTGATAAGGATTTTTTTGTAAAGAAAAAATACCCTATTTGGTGCTACCATCCACACTTTCTGATAACTGTAAATAAGAAAACTATTGGCAACTATATACCTCTGCCACCAATTGTGGCACGTCTAGCATAATGATTTTTAAAATCCACATTAACCTTGACTTTATCTTACCACAAATATCCATGCCACCCAAATCTCAGGTCATGTCCTTCTAACTCAGCCCTCTATTTCTCAGCAGCACCCACTCTTTTATCCAAAGCAAATAACAAACTGCAAAATAGAGTTTCAAATCAGGTAGACCCAATCCTCCTCTTTCCTTTGCATCTTGTAACATCTTATATTTAACTTGTGGGGGGATTTTTCCCTTGCCACACAAATGTAGATGTATCCTTCTGCCCCTGTTTAAACGGTGCATCAGTTGTCAAAACAGGTATTGTCTGAAACAAAAATGTCATTCTAGGCAAGACGTTCATTTTTATCACAGAAATTCTCCCCAGCAAGGACAATTGTAGTTTCTCCCATCTTAACGTGTCTTTTTAAAATTCATTCCATGTCTTAACATAGTTATTTTGAAATAACATACAGTTCATATTTGTCATGGTGATACCCAGGTTTTAAGATTTCTTCTTAATCTTAAAACCAATTTTATTCATCAATTCTGTTTGATATTCTATTTTCATGGCTTTTTTGTTGTTGTTAATATCTTCGTCTTCTGTTTGTTAATCCTAAAACCTGCTAATGTACCAAATTCTTTTAGTTTTCCCATTAATATTTCAATTCTCTTTAAAGGAACTTCCAGAACCAGCACCAAGTCATCTGCAGAAGCCCTTAACTTATAAGTTTCTTTTTTAATCTTTGCTCCCATAATCCTCTCATCTTCTCTTAGATCTCTATTCAATATTTCAAGGACTAAAATAAACAAGAGAGGAGACAGTGGGCATCCCTGTCTTGCTCCTTTTTGTATCTCACAGGGTTTTGTTAGATCTCCATTAACAATTATTTGTGCTTTCTGTGAAACATAAATCGATCTTACCCATTTTATAAAGTTCTCTCCAAAGTACATATCATCCAAAACTTTGAATAAGAAAGCCCCATTCAAAGACCCTTGTCAAAGACCTCTGCGTCTAAGAAAATCAGTGAGGCTTGTTTTTCATTATGTTGCTTCAACTGTTCCAAAATGTCCAACACATTTCTAATACTTTAACTATCTTTTAGGTAAAATCCCACATTGATCTTCATGAATAAATTTTCACAAAATTATTTTCAGTCTATCATCTAGAATCGTTGTGAACAACTTGTAGTCATTATTCAATAATGATATCAGCTTATAGTTTCTTGTTAAAGTCAAATCTTGTCCCTCTTCAGGTATTAATGCTACATTGGCCTCTTTCAGCTCTCTGGCATCTTTCTTCCCTGTAAGGTAGAGTTTGTCGTGTTTTGTAAAGGTTGAAAAAGTTCATCGTCACAGTTGAAAATGCACTTTAGAGAGGAAAGAATCAAATATATTGCAAACCCTCTTAAAGGGCAGTACTGAAAATAGTGCCACGTTGGTGCCCACTATGTCCCATTAAAAACATAGACTCCTGCCCTACATTTAAAGAAAATAAAATAAGGAAAAGTAGATACCACCATTAATATATTTGTCTCCCCATCCCCAAGTGTTGGCTTCAAAAGACTCCAAGGTTTGGCTGTGATAACCATCCAAGTTTTTAGGTGTTTGTCAGGCTTTATCCAACCTTTTAAAACATTTTAGTCTTTAGAACTAGGCCAGAAATGCAGTAACAGCTTGCCTTGCAGGATTTTGGCCTTCCAGTTACTTGCCTCTGCCAGAAAGGGGGAAAGCGAAGGCACGCAAGCAGTAACTTTGTTATTACTTGAATTTAAACTTCTCCACCGCCCCCACCCCCACCTCCACCCCTTCTCTCCTAATCTAACCTGAACAAAACATTTCAGCTCCAGTTCCATATAAGTTTCAGTCAAAAGTCTGTCTCAGTTTTACTCCTATCACAATTTATTATCTCATCCCTCAATTTCAAAACCTTACATATTTTTTGCTCATCTTCTGAGTGGAAACAGATGGCTATGCACTCACAAACCAGCTTTGCAGACTGAGTCAGTAGGAACTTAGATCAGCTTCACATGGAGAAAGTTTCAAGACAGCAAGTACGTGGAAAGCATCTGCAGGAGCCAGTGGTGGTACTGCTGTTTTGCTGTTACATTAGTTGTTGGTTTTTGGATATTAGAATTTACCTTTTGAGTGAAAACTGAAATCATGTTCTGCCACATGGTCTGTTGCTGATGGTGCTGGATTGGAAAATTACTTTCACTTCTTCCTTGATCATGAAACTGAAAGGAGTAACCAAGACAAAGTAGTCCTAAATGGATTTGCGTCCGGCATGGCCGCAAAAGATGCAAATGGAATTTTGAGTTGCATCAATAGAAATGCAGTTTCTACTTTGTTCTGCACTGGCCAGATCCCAGGTCACGTAGTTCTGTATACCACATTTTGAAATGGACTCAGAACATGTTCAGTGAGGGGAACAGGGATGACTAGGGGACTAGAAACTAAGCTGCATGAAGAGAGATAGAAGGCTTTGGTTAATTTAGCCTTGAGGACAGAAGACTGAAAGGACATACGATCCTTTCTCTGAAAGGACATCATGTAGAAAAATGCCAAGAACTCTATTTTATAATCTCAGAGGGCAAGACATGGAATACTCAATTTCAATTATAAGAAGGCAAATTCTAACTGAATATTGGGAACCCTTCCCAACAATAAGAACAACTCTACAGTGGAATGAATTATCGAAGGAAAAGATGAGCTTCCCTTAATAAGTACCAGAAACCATTGACATGGCCATGTTTAAGCAGAGGCTGGATAGCCATCTGTCAGGGTGCTTTCATCTGGATTTCTGTACTGGGCAAGCAGTTGTCTCAGTGGCCTAAATAGCCACTTGCAACTCCAAGATTCCATGAATAAATAAATAATAAATGCCCTGGCTAAGCAGATGTGGGTGAGCTAAGAAGTCTCCGCTTTTCAGTAGGTAAGAATAGGCTGCAAAGCCTGCCTAATGATTGGCAAGCCAGTTTTCAACCCTCACATGAAAATCTCCACAGTTCCTACAGTACATTGTTGTAATTTTGTTTAATCTTTTGTTTTCACGCTCTGAGACTGCCTCTTGAACCAGAAGCTGGCAGATTAATTGCAGACCAGGAAATAAAAGGGAAGCAATTTGCAAAGTACATAATAGGGCAATTGCAAACATTTCCCATGGCTCGATGAGATTAGTAATGACAACCAACTAGTAAAAAATTTAAAATAGCTTTCTCTTTTTAAAAAAAAACACACAAATTGCTGTACAATTTTTCAAAATACAAAAAGAAACTAGGATTTTCAAATTCAAAAGGAATGTGTTGCAAATCAGAAACAATAGTCATAGCAAAAGCAAAACAGGGTAGTTGATCCATCCATTAAAACTTGACATTTAATTAAAGACAAGCTTCTATTAAGCAATGAAAATATAATGAAGATGTATAAATTGAAATTCTCGGGTGATGAATTCCAAATTTCAGTTCCAATATCAAGTTCCTTTTATGAATATATAGCAAGCTTACCACTGCATTAGTGGACTTCCTGAAATTATGATAAGCCTTTATTCCAAAATAAAAAAAATAATGCAGTAGAATGATATACACATACTGTTTCTACTTGAGAATTCTGTGGGTTTTTTTCCAAAAGTTCAGAGGACTTTGCCAAAAGAATAATGATTTTTTAATTTATTTTAAATTATTATTTTATTCTTGTGCTTATTACTCTGACTTCTTCTAGTGTAACATTATTATTATTATTACCATCATCATCATCAGCCTGTATTGTTATATTATAAACAGGGGAACTAAAGTGCATTATGGGAAATCAACCTATGAGACTGAAGCTAAAATGATACTGAATATTTAAAATAAACAATATGGGTACATTATAAGTTCACATGTATGTATATGTTCATGTCTTCAAATGAGGTGTGGTATGTTCACATATATGTGCCCAAAATGGGATGGGTCTTTCAATATTTTCTCATCACTGGTGGTTAAATTTAAACACGCTAGTAGCCTTAACTAACTATATATATACTAGTTAATATATACCTTTCTCCTATCACTGCATAAATATAGATCAATTATTAAGGGCATTCTTCAAACTTCTGTTAAGACAACTTGGTTATTTATTTATTTATTTATTTATTTATTTACTTACTTACTTACTTACTTACTTACTTATTTATTTGGTAAATTTATATAGCCACCCTTCTCACACACATGATTCTGAGTGGTGTATAAAGTTAAAAAAACAAAACACTACAGCAAAAAAACCAAAAACATAACATCAAACATTATTTAAAAACATTAAAAACAATAAAAGCCATTAAAATGTTTAAAAAAGAAACAATCTGCAGGGGAGCACACTCAATTTCCCTAGCAATATAGCCACTTTGCAGGCTCCGTACCCACGTTACCAGATCCCCCAGCCAGATGGCAAAGCCATGTTTTGAGGCCCATCTGGAAGGCAGCAAGGTTGCAGCCAACCTGACCTCGGGGGGGATGATGTTCCACAGTGCGGGTGCCCCAGCAGAAAAGGATCTCCTCTGGGTCCCACCAAATGACATTCTTTTGAGGATGAGACCTGCAGCATGCCATTCCTGCCAGACCTGATGGGATGGGTCGATTTGATTGGGAAGAGGTGGTGCCTCAAATAACCCGGCCCCAGGCCATGTAAGGCTTCATAGGTCATTGCCAACACCTTGAATTGAACCCTGAAGCAAACTGGTAGCCAGTGTAGCTTGCAGAGCAGAAGTGTTACCGGTGTCCACTGATCTCACTGAATAGTAGGTAGTCATTTTAATACCAAAATAGAAGCAAGAGAAAAGGTATAATTTGTCATCAATCATGAACACCTTTAATAATTGGTTCAAGTAACTGAGCTTCAAGCAGGTGAGCTGAAATCTTGGAAAGGCACTGTGAACTAAATGATTTCCCTTTCATGGCAAAGACCATCGGTTTTATCATGCACAGGTTAATCTACTTGCCATGCTATGCCAGCTAGTTCAGAAATCATAGAGCTACAGTTCCTAGCATTAATGCTGAATATTAAATCTCATTACATTTCTACAACAGATATTTCTTTGACAGGACTAAATACACCTGCCTTTCTTAATGAGGAACTATTCAAACACATTGGAATTCAATTCCTTCATTCTCAATCAGCTTTTCTAAAGGTTATTGCCTGATGGCAAGGAATTATGGTCATTGAAGTCCAGTATATCTGGACAATACTGGATTGAGGTTGGAATAAAAAATGTCGGAAGCAAAAGAACGATATTTACTACCTGTAGGTGCTATAATACCCCAGATTCAGATTACAAAAATTAGGGATGAAGTGTAAAACATCAAGAAACAAACACCATCATAGTAATACATACAACTAAAAAAGAAAACAAAAGAAAAAAGGAAGCAAGTAGTGATTGTTCATTATTTAATATTATTAAAACAAGGCAAGCAGGATAGTTTTAGCCAGAAATCTAAAAAAGATAAAGAACAGGCAAACTAGCCATGATAAATTTTACTCCTGCATTTTTCGACCAATTCAGCATGATGAAATAGAATTCTCTTTTCAAATTTCAGAGAGAAGATCATTCTCAAGGGTGCATTTATTTAACTACACGTGGCTGATGCATGTCCATGGATGTCCAGTCTTTCAGTGTCCAAGTGTTCTTTAGGCAGTTTGCAGCCTCTCATATTTCCCACACTTTCATGAAATACTAATGGAAGAAGTTATGAGGGAACTTTTTCCAAAAACCATGAGGGAAACAGCAGCAGCCAGGGAAGCTGCAGAACGATACAATTATATGTAACAGAAAATAACATCATCTGCCATAAACCCAGAAATGCCACTAAGAAAACTTAAAAATAAAATCTCAGGGATTTGATATTTAGGAAAGAAAAAAGAAGAAGTCTTGCTGACAGGGAAAGAAAACTCTTGAGAAATTGAAAAAGATTTTGGCATGATATTCATGGGAAAACACCTTGGAAAGAAAATGCACAGTTGGGAACACCCCAGAATAGGCCTCTCCAACCTCATAACCGGATATATTATCTCCAGATCTGGAGGCATTTGGAGGACAGCTTTAGATCCATTATTGGGGGATTTCAGATTTAGTTCTATACATGTATGAAATGTTGCCTCATTTGCCTGTTTGCAGTGTTATTGCCTGAGGCTTGTTTGTTTTTTGCCACAATACCACTGTACAACTTCTTTTTTTAATTAACTATCCTTACTTAATTTGTCAAAACAGAAAAATAATCAGGCTCCAGGCCATCTCACAGCCATACTCACTGACTTGTTAAATCTGTACGTCAAGCAGGAACCAATTTACACAAGCATTTTTATCTTATCACTGTAACACCTGATTCCTTCACCTGGTGTACTCATGCATCCATGTCTTCCTGACAGTGTTCTCCTTCCATATTCCATTCCCGATCCTCCATAACTGTGGTTATGACTTCTTCTGGGTTACTGCAACTTCCATGTGCTTTCAGGTTAACTATGCTTTAATACTGCAGTATCAGACCTTTTGCCAGTTGTTTCTGACAACATGTTAGGCAGTGGGACAAACCCGTTTCAGAGTGCGCCTGCTTGCTTGTGTTCCTAGGAGTTTGGATACAATAACCTAAGAGTGCAAGAAATAAAAGGGAAGCAAAGAAATCTCTTCACTCAGTGTAATTAGAACCAGGGATGGGTTAGTTTCTAAAAGAAGAAAAAGGGATGGTGCTGGGCCCTGTACTGTCCTGGAAGGAAAGGATTTTAAAGTAAGAAATTAGTATTTTTTTAAATTTAAAAAAAAAAACTCTTTTCACCTACAAATTCATAGATTTCTGAACAAGTTCAGGTTTAATTTTTAAAACTGATTCATGCATACATGTATACATTTTCAGACAATCCATAAACAAGCTCTACAGAAGTAATTGGAGCTCACAATGGCCCCTCTGACCTCCTCCTCCTCCTTGTTTTGCAATGTCTGTATGTGGTGCTTACATTTTAAACAAAGCAGAGGATGGAGTGTCCTAACTGATTGTGCTTGAGCAAACCATGACTGAAAAGCTTAGATCAAGCATAGATCAAGCATGCCCAGGATGTAGGTTACCCCAAAATGAGGAAAGACTCCATGTGTCTTCAAAGTTCTCCTCTTGTTTCATTTTGCTTCTCTGGCATCATGCACAGGTGCTGTAGCTAAGCTATATTTCTGGAATTTGTTATGCTGCTACTGGGTGGCTTTAATGTTTTTACTTTGATAAGCCACCAGAGCCATTTTCAAGTGGGTGGCAAATACGTTTGTAAAACAAATATAACCCCTAGTTCTGATTGCGTAAAACAGCACAGTGTTGAGGACAGACCATCGCTCAAGAGTAAAGTTTGGCATTCACCAATATCACCAGTCCAATGCCTTGCTTCCCCATTATGAAAAAAAGAAGGCTGAGATTTTAGAGACCAGCTTCTAGCCAGAATCAGCTCCTATGCTAGAAAATGAAATGGCCTAAATTGCAAAGCAACTTCATATGTCTATTTTTGCTTAGTGGATTATTTTACATGATGTGCTTCTCTCCACAATAGCTAAGGGCCATAGGTACAAATTCTTAGTTATAATAAACAAATCTACATTCATATTTAAAATACACTATAAGACTTCTCCAGAAATGGTATTTTCTGTTTGAATTGTGTGATACTTTAGCAGACAGTGTGTGGTTACGGCTGGCTTTGCAAACGGGGAGAGACATGCCTGCGACCATTCTGAGAACAGCACAGCTGGAAAGACAAATGTTGTCATAACCTCCACCCGCTGGAATCTGGTTGTCGGTTTAGTTAACATACCCGCTGGCTATTCAAACTGATCACTTAAGAAGTCAATAGCATGTTAAGTTGTTGTACATTCCTTCACCCCCATCCCCTGCCAACAGCTGGCTTTCCTGCCTTTGTGTTTCTCAATTAACTGACATCCAATTTTGCACATATACTGTATGAAAGAATTAACTTTAGGAGACCAGTAAGCACTCTCTTCATCAAAAAGAGAGGGAAGCTCCCCCACCCACTCCTACCCCAAGAGTTTAGCTTGATAATATTCAAATATCTTGGTTGCAGAATATTCTTTCTCTATCATCTTTTCAGTGAAAGGGCCATGGTCCTTTAAAAGTATATTAGAACCGACAATTATCTCATGAAGAGTGATGCTCACTGGTCCCGATTTTCAGGGTCAACTCTAGATATTTGACTGCTTGAAACAAAGCAGCAAATAGGCCCATCCCAAGTCAAGTACCTCTCTTCTCCCTCCCAGAGACTAATGAAATAACCAGCCATCTGCTGGACTTTCATGCTATCTGTCACTATACTGGATAGAAGGAAAGACCTTGAGGAACAGGAGGAAGAGCTGCTACCAAGACAATGGTACGATAAAAGAAACCTGAATCCGGGCCAGAACTGTAACCTGAGAAAGCATCTCAGACAATACTCTCCCTAGTCTTCACAAAAATAAAGAGAAGGAAGGGATAAGCGCATTCAGACTAGCAAGATTCTGTTACTATAACCTTATAATAAAACTAATATTAGCTTGTATGATTTTGGTTTCCTAGTCTGGTCTACCTCAAAGGTGTGATAGTTATATGTAATGGTTATCTCCTTCTGCTTAACAATAAGGGTGGCTCTGCATGGAGAAACGTGCTCCAGAATGTAGAAGCAGGCATGCTATCCTTGGAAACGATATGGCTCGTCTAAGGAATTGCAGATAGGTATGGCGTGCGACTGCTACATATTCTGAAGCATGTGCTCCTCAGCTGTAATGCATTGTTGACTTTAAGAAGCTTCTGTCATTGCTGATCCTCTTACAAAATAAGCATAACAAACTTCCTATCTAAGATGAAGTTATGAGTCAGCCTATAACATTTAGAGTGCATTTAAAAAAAACTAATTCCAACAAGAAATCCTGATGAATTTAAGTTCTCTGTAAAAATGCATAGGCTTCTACTGATATCTAATGAATCAGAACTACTGGCTTAGAAAAGGTCATCTACTAAAATTGTGCTCCTGTCTAAAACACAGATTTTTTTAAATCAAATATAAAAGTCCTTACTTAGCTTTAGAAAGTTCTGGATGTTTGGCTAATTCTACTGTGACACTAACTTGCAACACTTATGACTGAGAAATGATGCCTGTTATCTAGTTATCAACTCCAAAAAAGTAACTACTGCAATGCGCTCTACATGGGGCTACCCTTGAAGAATATCCGGAAGCTTCAGCTGGTCCAGAATGCGGCCATGCGAGCAATTTTTGGGGCCCGAAGAAGGACCTTTGCTCCGTGAGCTGCATTGGGTACCGGTTTGCTTCTGGGTCCAATTCAAGGTGTTGGTTATCACCTTTAAAGCCCTACATGGCATGGGGCCAGGTTACCTGAAGGACCGCCTTGCCCCCATGATCTCAACCCGTCCCACCCGATCTCACAGAGAGGGCATGCTTCGGATCCCCGCGGTAAAAGAATTTCAATTAGCGGGGTCCAGGAGGCGGGCCTTCTCTGTTGTGGCCCCCGCCCTTTGAAACATCTTGCCCCCGGAGGTGAGACAGGCCCCCTCACTCCAGGCCTTTCGGAGGGATTTGAAGACCTGGCTCTGCCATCTGGCGTGGGGCGGGGAGGGAGAATATCAGAAATGGGGTTGGCTGGCCCCTTAGCGGCCTGGTGTGGCCCCTATCGGCCTCTTGGATTTTTTAGCTTTTTTATGTTTCTAATGTTTGGTTTTTATAACTTTTAATTGTATTTATGTTTTTAGTGTGTTGTAAGCCACCCAGAGTCCCCCATTGTGGGGACATGGGCGGGGACAAGTTAAATAAATAAATAAATAAATAAATACTTTTGCCAATCACCACAGTGCTTAGTTTTTACCAATCTTTACAATCCAGATTGGAAAATTCTATATTTAGACCTATTGTTCTTCCATTAGATGCATAGCCTGTGGTTTATGAATAGAACTGGAGAGGTTATACTGAAACAGAATAGTCTTGCGGGGTTTTGTCCAAGTCTGCAGGGTTTCATTACCTAGCAAGCTGTGGTCTCAGAGTTAACATTTTCTTTTTCATAATGTACTATTTTTAAAACTCTGCTGAGAGCCTTCTAAATCAATTATGCTCTGTAGAGGTTCTCCATCTTATCAACTTCATCAGCAATTTTCATCTTAAGCTCTTCCTCTCTCTGTCACTTGCTCTGTTGCATGAAGGCAGACATCGGGCATTCATCCTCTCACACCAAGCCACTGCATGCCCTTTTCTACAGAGCTAGAACTTCAGTTTAAAAGAGGGAAAGTACCAGTCACAATTGCCTGAATCATTGTCCTAGTTAGCTGTCTCCTAATAAGTTTAAACAAAAGCCCGAGAGCCTACCATTGCTAGTATGAGAACATGGCGTACAGAAGACCAGAAGAACCATCCAACATATTCTGCATTGACTGAAATGTTGATATATTCCACACGTGCTACTGTGCCACTTCTGTGTGCTTATTCTACAGTCCAGTCATCCCCAGTGTGGTGCTTTCCAGATACGTCTAACGCTGTAGTCTGCTCAAGGGTGATATTGTCTCACCACATTTATTCAATATAAGCATAGATCATATTTTGATAAAATCATAGGGTGGAATGGCCAGTAGCATTATTACACATCCATCTAATTTAATAATTACAAATTTAACCTTCACTGGTCATCCTAGCCAGCACTTGATCTATAAGAAATTATTAGCTGTATAGCAAGTGAAACTGGCAAAATTGACCACTGGTTGTCATTAAAACTTCTTTATGGCTGTGAGACCTGGCTGGCTAGAGTTGAAGACTGCAACAAACTAGATGGTTTTGACCAACACTGTCTAGATTGCATCCTTCGTATCAAATTTCCAATAATGATCTGAAATGAGGAAGTCTGAAGAAAATGTAAAGGAGTGGCCATCTTGGACTTAATAAAAATCAGGCAATTGAAAATAGATCGGTCGTGTGTTGAGAATGCTTGACAGTCAGCAACCAAAGCTGGCTCTCACCAGCTTCAGTGAACCTCCATGAAAATGTCCCTGTAGTGTTCACCTAGCCACAATTGCTTCTAATCATATGCAGTAAAGACAAATTATAAAAGAAATGAACATGCCTGAGTGGATGGATAAGTGGCAACTAAGCATTACCCAAAAATGATTAAATACTCTCTTGCTGAAATAAGCAAGGCTTGGAGCTATATATGGCACTACTAATATGTTGCTTTTGTTGCTATTATAAATGTATCTCCCATTTGGTTTTGAATTTTTAAAGCTTCTTTCAAGTAATCAAGTTCCCTGAGCCATTGGGAGGATTATTCTCCCCATGTAGAAAATGAACAGATGTATGGCTTCAGTATTTTGTGTATGAGATTATCAATGCCTTATATCCTAATTCCATTAATGTACAACTCATGGGTATCATGCTCATGACAAAAGTAGTATTGTGCTGTCATGTCAAAAATAGTGTGTCGTAACAAAGGAACAAAGTGCTCATGTTGCAATTGTCTGATGTTGACCCATTTCGCTATCTTGGTAGGTATGGTTTTAATTTGATTCTTCATTCTTTAGCTCAAACACAGTTGTCAAGGCATGACAATTGTATTCTAGAATCTGCAAAGCAAGAAAGAATATGAGGTCATACAATGCAATCTCTACAAGATTTAGGGCCAGTCTAGAAGCTACAAATTTAATCTATAATAGAGTTGACCAGCTTCTATATTCTTGGGAGTCTGTCCCCTTAAACAGTATAGAGCATAAGCCAAGAGCCAGTTCTAATTTGCAATTCAAGATTTGAAGACAAGAAGATTAGATTTAAACCAATTTTGAATTTAATAACCAGTTAATTAAAAATTTGACTACAAGTATAATGAAAACACTTTTAATTTTGGGGGACAGAATTGGATGAAATGGCAGGGATGGCAGACCCTTTAGAATACATTAAACCTAAAAATTTTCAACCTGATAGCTACAAAGTACAGTACAATTCTGAAACATTCCTCCTGACCTCTTTAAAAGCAGATATAAGGAAGGGACATTGAGCAACTTCCAAATTGTCCAGCAAAGAGCTGGTAGATAAGCTGTGCCAATTCAATGAAGAAAATGTACTACTCCAATGTAAAAAAAAAAAAAAATCAAATGCTATTTAAAAATAAGTTTTTACTAAAGTTCAGACCATTATCTGATGGCATGGTTTATTGACAAGGTTAGTCTCTTCTGGGAATAACATGGTGAGAAAACTTTGTATGCTGTGACACTCAAAATTTCCTTACCAAGTTCTTAATGATCATTTGCTTTCTTGGCTGCCAAGCCCTCGGTACTTTCTTTAAACTTCAAAGCATACCATATTATGGGAACAATGCTTCTGTTTGCTTCTTAGTTTCATCATAATTTCATGTATCTTCTAAATCCTAAAGTATGGACAAATCATAACCATAATTAGTAAAATAAATAAATAAACATGTTTCATAACTGGGCTCATTTCCATGAGCCATCAGGGAAAGCTGGCACAAGCTTTGCCAATTTTAAGTAGAAAGGATCACCATTTCATCATTCCATCAGTGAACCTATTTTAAAAAAAAACAGACCTTTATTGTTGAATGAAGTTCAACAGGTGAATCTTTGCTGGCAGAAAGCTGGAAATTCTACTTTTGATGCTTAGCAAGAAAAATCTGGCAGAGGTTACTTTACTGGTGGTCTGGGAAGTAAGTAAAGGACAATGTTATATGTTTTGCCCTAGAAAAACTGTTAGTGACCCTTGCCCATGCTAAGGCCACCTGGTCATGTGAATCACCCTAAAATAGAACCAAAGTTTCCAAACACCTCTGCATGGCCACAGCCAGAGAGGACAATATGTGAACCCAAGTTTAGCTGTGATTATCTTCACAGCACTAAACAGTGGTTTAGTGTTACATGTAAATGTAGCCCTATGCACCTCAACCCATCCTTTGCAAGAACTGAAACTGGATTCCTCAAGATCTTTGTAATATAAACAAAGCCAGTTTAATAAGCGTGCCATCTTCCGAAAGTTTTTCTTGTGGGCAAAGTAGCTATCATTTTCTGGAAGGCAGCCTAACTTTAATAAAAGTGACTCCAACAGAATGAGAAAGAACTTAAAGCTGGAAATTATGAAAACAAACAATTGACCACAGTTCAGTTTTGTGGTGCAGGAAGCGATGAAGAGATGCAAAACTAGAACAAAATCCTGCCAAGTCTTCTGAAGAATTGGTTGATTTTTAAGCACAGACAGACACTCAGGGCATTCATAAGGTCTCTGCATCTTCTAATGCCATTGCCAAACAATATATTTCTATAAATAGTCAAGCACCTGGGGAAAACATTCAACAAAATGTACTGACAACATAGCTGGAATGTTTGATGGACACAGTTCCTCCAAAAGACACGTTTTATTGCATCTATCATTTCTGTGGTAGTCACTGAATTTAGATTCCTTTTGCCTTGGTATCAGTGACCTTCTTGTCTGCTAGCTCCAAATTTGGGAGACTGGTTAATTTCTCAGAGGGATCATATTCTGAATGATGGCAAATCTAATTCTGTTCACTGGCAGTCTTATACAAGCCAAGCCTAAGCAAAGAGTTTTGTTTTGTTTTTTTAATCTTATACAATGGAACAGATTTTCAAGAATGTTCTCTTTATGTAATTGCTCAGAATTATCCACCGAATTTATCACAGTTTGGTCCTTCATTGAAATGGACTGCAGATCCATAGCTATTACCACAGAAGGAATGGGCAACCTGCCAGATTCAGGCTATTTTCTTGTAGCCTTCAGCTGAATTATAAAAAGCTTAGCTAGTGATCGGTTCAGAACTCTGCTAAGAGGTCTCAGACCCTTCCGTTCAGCCTGCTGCTTGGGAGACAGGTGAAAGGGTGTCAGAAAGAGAAAAAAAGCCACACCGGAGAAAGAGTCATGTCCAAACACAGCTCCTTGCAATTTCTTAAAAGTTCTCTGCTTCTGTAAAAAAAAAAAAAAAGTTTTTGACTTTCTACATTATACTCAGGGTGCTTAAGAATTTCTTTTAAATTTATATTTCCTGTGTTTTTGAGTTTGCTTTATTGTTAAAGGTGTTAGATGGTGTGCTAGAGCCAGTGCTGTTTTCTGATAGACATCTTTTCATCACTCTGAACGCTTATCCACACTGCCAATTGCCAGGACAGGTGAGCAATCATTTCTGGATGGATGATGTGACCTGCACTCTACCTTCTCACACAGGCACATTTTCCTGCTGTGCTTTCAAATGGCTGTTTTCCTGCTGTCTGTTTTATCTGCAGCGTGTTCATTTCTTCCAAGCTAGCCCAGGCACTTTGACTGGCTATTTCAGAGGTAGGAATGCCTCCACAACAGATTCAGTGCTTACTACTGAACGTTGCTTTTTGAAAACTTGGCAGATGACAACGACGATGATGATGATGATGACGATGACAGTGACGATGATATTTATTAAGCATATTTCTATCCTGTTGCAATCTAAACAATTTTTGGTAACTCCCATGGAAAAAAATACAATATAAAACATATCCAAAATCATCATCATCGTCATCATCATCACTACTAGAGTACTACTACTACTACTACTGTTTGTGCATGTTTCTGAGTTACCTATTTTTCCACTGTTCTTTTCTTTTCCTTTACTAAGTTTACCAGGGAAATCCTTTTAGCTCAAGAGACTGGAGAAATCATTAAACAGGTCAATTTAAAAGGAAAAGCGGTACCTCAAGGACCAAAAAAAAAAGTAACTGTGTGTGTTTGTGTGTATGCATAAAGCTGGGTTTTGAATAAGCAAATCCTCTATATGCAAAGCAAGCCGTAGAACCACTACTCTATTGTCCAACAGTTTTGAGAGGTAGGTCTGGAAGATATTAGACACCAACAGGACAGCGAGAAAGAAATCTTTATTCTAAAGCTGGTTGTTATGCCCACATCCTTGGGCATTTTGATGCTTTAACTTTGTATATATAATTTTAATATAACTTTTTATATTTTTGTGTCTGTGTACATGTGAAGGAAAACAATTGTCAGTTGCTTTTTCTGGCACGGAAGCTTGTGAGGGTGCAGGAGCAGGAGAATTGTCCAAGAGGAGGATATGGTAGTCTGCAGTCCAGACTGAATACTTTGCAAGTTGCTGCCAAACTCTGGACAAGATTTTCTTCAAACGGCTTACAGTCAAGCCAGCATGAGAACAGGATAGGAGCACACACATGTATAGACACAACAAGAAGATCTCATTTTTGAAACCCAAGAACTGGACTAACAGATGAAGTTCTTGAAGGAAAGTGCCAACAGTATTCCTCTGACTATGTCCAGTACCCTACCAATCAAGAGGAAAACATAAAAAGGTGCCCAAAAGCCTGGCTTGATTTATAGGAAATGTCCCAATGTACTCCAAACTTCACAGTTTTCCTTCTGTAACTCTTTCCAGAAAGAACAATAACACAGTTTCTTTTGTCCCTTCTTTCATCTTTGAAAAAGTTCCATATTGCTGGAGATGCATCGAGGCATTTCCTTAAACAAATTATGTGGTTGTGTGTGTCCCCCCCCCCCTTAAGCTTGGGGTGCAGGTTCAACTGTGGATTGCTGGAGGACTTTGGTTTCTGGATTCCTTACTGAAAAAAGGCATGCACCACCCGTGTCTGGATCCAGGTTTTCCAATGATAAAGGGTGTGGCTTCCAGGGTGCAGTTAGATCCAGCATCATTCTTTGTAGAAATCGCTTATGGCGACCAGCCATTTACTGAATGGATCTTGGCTAGCCTTGCTCTTACCATCTTTTATAAAACAAATAGAATCCTGGATGCCATTTGCACTCAAAAATCAAAAGGTTTTAATACCAGACTCATGATGAATAGAAGCAAAAAGGGTTGGGTGGGGGTGGGGGGGTACAGAGAAAAACTCTGAAAAATCCAGGAAAGAGTAAAACTGTGTGTGACATCCAGTCATGTGTGTTTTGAATTACTGTACATTAATCAAATGTTTTGTGAACCATTTTAAGTAAGTGGAAGAGACTAGTGGAATGAAACAATATAATCCAGTACAGTGAAAACATGCATGCCCTCAGGGAGGAAAACTTGTAGTTTTATTTGCCATACCATAGCCCCCCAAGAAAGGGGGTTGTTGATTTTTTGTATGTGAATTCAGGCAATTGACTAAGGGGCAAATTAAAAAGCAGAAAGGCAGGGCAAGGAATATTGGATAACTATTTTTTTTAGTAGGAAAGCATAAAAGCTATTGTATTTATATTGTATTTATAATTTATGAGTGTATTAACACTCATATGGGTTTTTGTCATTACTAATTGTCTTTAATAATTTGTTGCTTCCTTCCCACTGGAGTTGGGCAGCTATAATCAATTTAAATAATAAATAAATAAATACCCCTCTAAGCCATACCAAGAAACAGAAACGAAATTTTAAAAGTTTGCTTTTTGTATCTTTGTACCTTAGTTTTATAGTTTTGCTATAGAAAACAATAAAATTGGAAGAAATAAATAAAAAAGAGAAAAAAATGGGCAGAAAAATATTGATTGATTGATTGATTATTTTATTTAAATGTTTACAGTGTGACCACTTTCCCAAGCATCTCAGGGCAGGTTACAATCCATAAGATAATACAGTTAACCCATGATGCAATAAAAGCCACATCTTCACCTGATGCTTTACGTGAGCAGTGTTAGCACCAGCTTGGTGTCCAGGCAAAAGGCATTCCAAAGCCAGGATGACACAGAAGAAAAGATCTTCTCCTGCATCCTGACATAACATACTTCTTTCTAGAGAGGCACGTGGAGGTGGAACCTTCTGAAAATCATAAGAGACATCAAGAATCAGGCTCCAACCATTTCACTCCTTTTTTTTTTAACTGAGGTACCTCCAGAAGCATATAGTCAGACAATGTAGTTCTTTTAAGACCTAATGTTATACGGTCTCTAAAAGATAATCTGTAGAGCAGACACATTCTGTACCAGTTACAGCTTCTAAGTCATATTCTTCAAGAAATCAATCTAAAGTCCATCACTTCTGCAGAAATAAAAACATGATAATTCAAATTGATGTATGTTCAACCAAACTAACAAACAAAAATTGTCTAAACCAGTGTTTTTCAACCTTTTTTTGTCCGTAGCTCCCTTCCAACTTTGTTTTTCTTCTGTGACCTCCCAGTCCAGGTCCCATTACTGAATATGGACATGGGACAGTAACTGTCACATTTTCTGGCATCAACAAGACAGTATTTTCAGTATAATATACCTTGTTTTTCTGTGGCCTCTTCGACATGTGCCATGGCTCCCCATTACATGTTTTTCACCTGTTTTTTTTTTTTTTTGGTCTGCGCTCAGTCATGGCTGACCCTGCAGTGACTGCTTTTTGGACAAGTCCTTTGCAGTTTTCAAGGCAACTGTTTTTTCGGAAGTGGTTTGCCAGAGCCTCCTTCCTAGGGCAGAGCCCAGCTGGCGAGCGCAGGAGGCGGGGTTTCCGTTGCTTAGCGCCCTTTTCGGGCGCACGCGGTTTTTTCGCGCTTACCGGCAACTACTCCCCACTCCTTTTTTGCAAGGCACCGCGCCAGCATTTTTCCTCCCACCGGAGTGAGAGTCCCCATTTATCTACTCACGTAAGTTTTCGAACTGTTGGGTTGACAGGAACTGGGGGGAGGAAACAGGAGCTCACCCTGTTTAACGCGAAGGCTGGACTCGAACCGCCGAAGCGTCAGCCATTTCTGGCCAGCAACTTTCGAGGGGGCCAAATGGCCCACAGCTGAGAACCACTGGACTAACAATAAATATGGCAGCAGTTGTAACCTGCAATTGTAGTGCTATTAACTGTTAAAATCATCTGGATTTTCTAGCATCTCCCTTGGTTATAACTCATATTCTAAATATAGCAGATAACTAAAGGTCCCTATGAACAGCAGTTGCATTCTGGAAAACTATCATCACTTCAGCCTACATCATGCCAAGTGCCCATGCATGCATGCATGGCCAACCCCATCTATAATGATTCATGGTTATCTATCTCCAAAACCAATCCCTTCTAATGGGGTGTTTTCCCAATATATGGAATTATGGATACTCCTACCAGACTGGAGAGGAGGGTTTTGAAAGAAAAACCTATAAAAAACAGACTTGTGAACGGTGGTACTCTCTGCCTCAAAGCTTCAACTGACTATTCCAGTCACTAAAAGTTTCTATGCTACTGGAATAACCAGAGGCAGCCTCCAAATAAGCTGAGGCAAAGCAAAGTGACAATCTCACTATTAGAAGCAACTCTGAAGGCATCAAAACATCATCAGAACAAAGCACCCATTTTTCAGTCATAATAACCACAAACCTGATAGCGTAGGTCCCTTCCCACTTTGTAGTGAAGCAAAGTTAATGGCAAGATGCTGTATTCAAGCTTTGCTGCTCAGGAAAATATGTAGCAGTGTCCTTGGCTCCTTTGAACCACGTTACACACTTCAGCCTCATCTGTTCTTAAAAATCACCAATATCTGATCTACTGTAGCTTGATTTTTCATCAGAGTATATTTTAAGACCTCAGGAAAGCAAGCAATCCCTATAAGCTGGTCTTTTCCAAGTTGATCATATTAGGATCCTGGTTGATCCCTTCACCTATTAAACAGGAACATAGTGTTCACACACACACACACACACAGATTTTCAACTGCATCTTGCCACGCACTATAAACCACATTTGTGTCCCATTTAAACATCAAAACCACAACAGACGGCAAAGAACAAAAAGAACCACACACACCCTGCCCTGTTGGACCAAACTCTCATACATGGATAATTAGAAGCACATAAAAACACTCTCACACGGAGATATGGAAGGAACAAGGCAACTGCTTGGCCTCGTGCTGCCTGTCTCAACCTCTTCCACTTTCAATTCCACCAATGAAAACTTTTTCAAAAAAATTGTTTGGAACAATAAACAGGAGAAATGTAATATAAACAATCTGTGGCACAATGGGAATAAAGTGTAAGCAGTCAGGAGCACTGGGGAGGGTTTATGTGTTGTATTTTGTTTTGTTAACTCACCAGATGCTTGACTAATTTTGGACAATGAATTTGTCTTCCCTCCTTGCCAGCCAAATGAATCTTGGAAACCCGGTCAGTGGCAAAACAGGGTGGACCCAGGGGAACCACAGGCCTTTCTTAAGATCATTTAGACCAGTGTTTCTCAACCTTGGCAGCTTTAAGCTGTGTGGACTTCAACTCCCAGAATTCCCCAGTCAGCATGCTGGTTGGGGAATTCTGGGAGTTGACACCCACACACTTTAAAGTTGCCAAGGTTGAGAAACACTGATTTAGACCTTTCAATGGACATGTTTCCAGATGCCTCAAATTGACTTGGCTGATCCAGGAATGAAGTGTCTTGTCCAGTGTCCAAAACAACCTTATTTTGGGGTTGGCTATAAGCCCAAGGAAATTGGGAGTGCACACAGAGAAATTTTGCATTTTATAGACAAGCTTCAAAAAAGCAATGAAGTAAATTGCACAAATCAGAAGGGCCTGGTTTGGCAGGTATGGATAACAGCAATAGTAAATAATGACTGTCTCACTGGCCTGATGCAAATCAGCGTTCTTGTATCAACAGTTTGGAAAATGGCTGGTCTAAGCTAAACCCAAAAATGGCTCCAGTTATTTTCTGTCCTGTTGTTCCGTGCATTTGTTTTGTTCAGTGAGAAAATAAAGACCAAATCTCTTTCTTACCAATTTTGCCACATTTCTCATTTTAAGACTCTCCTTATCAATTTGTAGAATAAGGAAGGCAATATACTTCACAAGATCTAATACTGTGGCAATTTTTATCATTTAGACAAGGAAATGCTAGCTAACCTCAATGCCATCTCTTTCTTTGTTAGTCTAACCCCCATCTTCCTCTCCTCCACCACTCAGTCATTCAGATTTTCTGATCCCTTCAGTGGCCCGTCCAAGCCTTATGCTTCAGAATGGAGAGAGAGAAAGAGAAATTGCACATAACAGGTGCAGCCATAAGCATGGATAGACTCAGAGAAATAAGCCTTACGTGGATCATAATGTTGCTCTTCTCTTGAACATTTAAAAATACAAAGTACTCCTGAAAAATGTCGTTAATCAACAGTTGGTGGTAGAATGTGGCATCAAACTGAATGAAATCTACAAATAGTCCAGTCATGTTATATCTACCAGAAAATAGGACTAGACTATTTTTTGCCCATAGTTAGATGTTCATTATTTTGGGGGGGGGGGAGGAATTTCACTGCTGTTTCTTAAAATCTGACCGCTAGAATGTTACTCTTTTTTTAAAAGCAACATTTTGGTTGTTGTAGAAGCAGCAGCACATTTTAGTTGTGTTATAAAAATGCCCACCTATTTAGAGATGCCAAGTGAATCAGAACTTGATCTTCTGCAGCTAATAATGTAAGGATCCAAAAGTGACAGGGGACACTCTTACAAGGCCTAGAGCTTTAACAGTAAGGAAAAGTATTCAAGTGGCTAATAAAGATGAGTGTCTACAAACCACTGGAAAATTTGTTAGGAATGTGTCCTATTAAGCTTTTTTGCTTCTCTTGAAAAGTGACTCTAACATGATAAGCATCCAGATGTAGTGAAAGATGAATCACTTGGGATCCTTCATGGAACATAACCAAATGGTAAAAGAATCGTCTGGAGGGTTATATTCTGTGGAGTTCTTGGTGCTCTCTTAACTTGATTGCTTGCTTGCAGACATTTCATTACCCAACTAGGTAACATCATCAGTGCAAGTGAGCGTGGGGTTTGCTGCCTGTTTATATGTATATAGTAGCTTGTCTACCTATTTATATAGGTAGGCAAGTTTATATATAGTAGATTGTTACCTAGCTGAGTAATGAAACGTCTGCAAGCAAACACAAAAGCTCAGAGAGCAGCAAGAACTCCACAGTTCAATCCTGAGCTACAGTACAGATATTCTCTGTATATTCTGCGTTATATTCTGACACACAAAACATTTGGAAGGGAAAACACCTGGTTAGGTTCCAACAATGTCATTGTCTCCATAACCAATAATTGAGCAATATTTCTGATTATAATGGTGTCAGCGACTTTCAGTGCATCTCTATCCATATTTTTTGTTTAGATAAGTAGGAGAAAAGAATTCAGAAGGCATCTCACTCAGTTTACAAAGCTCAATTAGTAGCCATGTTCAAATGGTTTCTCAGTTTTCAATTAACATGGGTTTCTCAGTTTTCAGTTGCTTATGAAACAGCCAGCCCCAACTTAGTCCTCCCCACTACCCCCACCCATGCTATCCCTTGCCCTTGATTATGTGGTTCACTATGCTTATTAAGGATCTATAAAACTAACCAGCCTAACAAAATGGTGTGACACTGTATCCTTGAGCAAAGCAAAAGCAAAAAATGTGTATGGAAATTAGATTTTTTACCATGGAGATAAATTTTGAAAGCCTAACTTTCAAGTTAGAATTTTGGTCCTTGATACTTTAAAAAAATCTCAGTAGGTATACAAAAAGGTACAATATATATTAAATAGAGTGCAGCCATTTTTATCCAAATAGATATGGGCAAATCATATAATAAAGCAAGAACACCATCATATAAAATTAAAGAGATACAGATCCATTGAGTTAAAACATATGCAATGCTATCAGTTTTGTGTCCCGAAACAATAAATAAAATAGAGCACAATCTGGCCAAACGTAATACTTACAGCACAACTCCCACAAAGAGACTTCTGGCACTTTATAGATTAATGCATTTATTTTCTATAAGCTTGCATTTTTCTGGCCTTATGGCTGTAATAAATGACTATAAGCTTGCATGGATCTAGGAAAGATTATGTAATAATAAATATATTAATCTTTAAGGCAGCCCATTTTGTGGCCTTTGGGGGCCCATATTCTGTCTACAAGAAGGTTTCTACTCCTACTTTAAGATACCAGACACTTTTGGGAACCTGACAGCATCTTTTCCAACTAACACATTTATTAAAAGGCAGAAGCTTTTGTGAGCTGTAGCTCATTTCATCAGATGCGTAGAGCAGCTAGCCCAGTGTTTCTCAAACTTGGCAACTTTAAGATGTGTGGACTTCAACTCCCAGAATTCCCCAGACAGCTGGGGGATTCTGGGAGTTGAAGTCCACACATAAGTTGCCAACTTTGAGAAACACTGGACTAGACCAATGCAAGATTTAAACTGGAGCACAGGGTGGGGGGAGATAGGTTGGTTATGCAGATGCAGGTGACATGAGAGACACATTACAAATACCTTATCAATTAACAATTGTAGTGTGTTAAAAGCCATTGTGTTGGTTGAGACCTGAGATGGCCTGAAACCTTTTGATATACAGTATGTGAGTTTAGCAATTTCTTGCTCAACGTTACTGTTAAAGCCCCACTTTTCTAAAACAGTCACTTAGAAGTCTGTTATGCTGCATGCAGGGAGGTTGAAATTCTCTGCTATTACCTTGTTTTTACACAAAAGCTTATGCCTTTTAATAAAATTTGTTAATCAGAAAAGGTGCCACCAGATTCCTAATTATTTTGCCACCATAGACTAATGTAGCTTTCCTCCTACAAAGACCTTTTGGTGTTTTTTGCTGCAAATACCTAGGATGGCTTTCTCTTTGCAAACAGAGAGTAAATCAGATCACAAGTACTCCTCTAGATAGTACACACGATGACTGCCGGCTGTGTCCACTTCTACCTCTCACTCCACCCCTGAGGCTCATGCCACTCTCAATAATAGCCAGATTCCTCTATAAGTGTACACCAACCCCACAGCAGACCATTATCAAGTTTGGGGTTTTTTAAAGACTGAAGTGAACCCGAAGGTGGCCATTATCATGCCCTTGATTACATTCATGCTGCTGTTTGATTATTTATGAAGGGTTATTTTATATTCCTGAATGATAGCATGTACAGGTAGTCCCCAGTTTAAGACCAAGTTCCGTTCCCAAGGTCTGTCCTTAAGTCGAATTAGTATGTAAGCCGGAACAGCATTATTGTATAATACTGTATAATTAGTATTGTGTAATGAACTCAAACCATTGTGTATTTAAGTTGAATCATTGTGTATTCAACTCAAATTTTGCTACAATAGGCTCCATTCTTAACTATGGATCGTCTGTAAACTGGGCGTTTTAACCTGGGGACTACCTGTAATTATTTGAAACAATCAGATAGCCATACTGGGATTCATAAATATGAGTTGGAAGACTATACTGTGAAGCTAAGCCCAAGCCATGCAAAAGCTATTTTGAAAGATTGTTCCATGATAATGCTTATTGTTTTAAGGAATCACAGAGAGAATAATCACAAATCAGTCAGGTCTCAGTGGATTTTTTTCATCCAAACTTTCACCTGTTCCAACTTTGTCTTGTGGTGAATTGAACTGTTATGAAAATGCATAATTATTTGAATATTATGCATAAACTGTACAGGCATTGGGTCAAAATGTTGAGTGAGTCTCTCTTTAGGAGATGTAATAATATATTGATTAATGTCATTTGCCAATCTGATTTGTTTTGTTCTGACATGAGTTATTTTTATTATTGTTTTTAATTTGTTTGCATGCCATCCAGAGTCATTGTGCATTGGCCATGTAAGAAGGAAAGAAAGAAAAAAGGAAGACTAGCTTTGAGAAAACTCTATTTCCAAATATTGTTGGTTCTTGGATCACTACCATAGATGCAAGTGGGATATGAATCCATTTCAAAAAATTCTAGGAAAAAAGTACCCTTATTGCTGATGGCAATTCAGAGAAATAGTCAAGAGACTAAGAAGAGCAGGACAACCATGAACCACATAAATTTGAGTGATAACTCTCTCTTTTTTTCCAGCAGTGGATATATAAATTATTTCAGGAACTCATAAGCAAAGCATAAAAGAAACAAATTCATTTCATCCTTCATAAATGTATGTGTCATCTTAAGGCTGTTCCCATTTTGGATCATGAAACATGCAGGAGGAAGGAATAAGACTAATTTATTGTCTTATTAATAGGTGCTGCCAGAACAAACTATGTCTTTGGGTGCTGATGGTGGACAGTGGAGGGAAGGAAACTGTAGTTCCCAAAAGTTGGAAGAAGTGTGTGTCTTCTTGGCATGCAACATTCATAGATGGATCCATAGATGGATTCTCAATAAATTGAGCCATTTCTTAATTAGAGGGCAAATTAGTTAACTGTGACAAGTCCAATTATAAATCAGTCTCAGAAAGGATTGCAGGAACTTACATGCTCCTTTCCCCTAGAGTATGGGAACTAACCCTCTGACAAACTCTGCCATGCAATTTCTTCAAAGGTTTCTTCCCCTATGAAAGA
The DNA here is from genome assembly GCF_059951505.1 of Python bivittatus. Classification (NCBI taxonomy): domain Eukaryota; kingdom Metazoa; phylum Chordata; class Lepidosauria; order Squamata; family Pythonidae; genus Python; species Python bivittatus. The sequence goes on from NW_028277097.1 coordinate 5,583,805, forward strand.
GGGTTTTCTTTTTCTCCCTTATTGACAGGATCCTTTGGAATTTCTTACAAATTTCTTCTAGATGTGTTTTTTAAACTTACTTTATTGCTGATGGGAATGAAGGTACAATAACAAAGGACATTATTGTTTCTTGTTACACAGCTTTCTTTCCCTATGATGACTCCCAAACTAAAAAAACTAAATAAATGGGAAGAGTTCCCTCATGATGTCTCCCCACTGGTTTTAACTAAAACATAGGAAGCCAAGAAGCCTGCAGAGCATCAGAGATGTTTGTGCAAGGAAAGACGGGACATTCTCACACAACCCTTGCCTGCCCTGTTACTCAATAAATACTAGAACACCACAGCCTGAAATTCCATTTTTTGGAGGGAAAATGCAAGCAAATTCTGTCTCATCCAATTGGATGAGAATGATAGGGGAAATGGCAAGAAAAATAGTTGGCATGGCATTGGTCTGAATTCAGTTGATCCAGATTTTTTCTGTTTCCTGATGTCATTATTTATGAAAACAGTGATGTTGAAATTAGCCTTCAGCCCTGAGAACAGGTGAGGCCACATAATAGTTATGGTATGATGGTTGCTGTGTGATGACAACATATTTATATCCCATAGAAACTGAGAACACCAGTGTTTGGTGTGATTATATAAAAAATATCTAGCACCTGTCTGCAGCCCTTACATTGCCTGAAGCACTTTTCCACTGTTACTTACTAAATGTATTTTCTTCTAATTGTTCTCCATCCATTTTAACATTCACTGGGTTGTACAATAAAAAGGTAGAAAACATGGATCAAGCTTTTTTGAGTAAGAAAAAAGTCTCCTGTGATTATCCTAATTTGTACACACACAGCCAGGCTTGGCCAAATTAACATTCTTGGGCAGTCCAAACAGCAAAGAGAAACTTGTAGAACCTTTTCTCAAGACTTGAAGTTTTAAGAGGTGAATATATTTTTCTGTAGTTAACTAGATAAGAGGTTGGGAAATGATCCTTTGTCATTATTTCTGTACTTGCAGAAAATAGGATTTCTGTACATGCAGACAATGGGATTTCTTGTCAATTTTATTTGTAGCTAGTTGGAAAGGAAGGGAAAAAAATTCTTGTCTGAACATAGAAGAAGCACAAATGATGTTAAACTAAAAGGAAGACATTTTAGAATCACTGAGTCATAACAGAATTTGATGGCAATTTATTTGAGATGCAAATGGTTGTTGTCACAAAAGGTTGCTGTAGAGAAGCCATATACATTCAAGCTAACAATTGTTGAGGTCTATACAATCTCCTCCTGATTCAGCCAGCCAGTGGTGGCCAACAAGCCATTCACTAAACTTTGTTCTAAATACTTTTTTCAGTTCCCAAGATGACAGTTTAAAAATGATGCTTACCAAAGTCCTAGTGCACACCTTAAACCAGCATCCTTCATACTGCAGTTTTCTGAATTTATGAATAAGAAATATAAGAAAAATGCAAAATAAAAATGCAAAAGGAATGTATAACAGGCAAATAAAATGCCTAAAATTTTGAATATGAGAACTGAATGTGTATGAAGATGCCTACTGTGTGTACAAAAATAATATGCTGATAATTACCTGATTTTTGTGAGTTGCTTTAATAGTAGGTTGTTGCAGAAACACAATGAACAGACTTAATAAATATATTAAAAAACTGTTATGGTCCAGAAAAAGACTGATCCATTTCTACCTTGTACGTGAAAGGCATGCAATCTATCATTGTACCATGGCATTTTCTTGAACTCCAAAGCTCTTCTCTCTGGAATAGGATGAATGATAAAATATGGGATAAATGATGAAATAGCAGATACATAAGATGAAATAGATTTTTTTTTTTACTTAAAAGCTGCTCTCCATCCCCTCAAAACTGTGGCCCACCCAATGACCTCGAGTTCTACATTGCCTCTGTGCAAAAACAGGGAGGGCACAGTTGCAAGTTGTACACCCCAACAACTTGGGTGGTACTTCACTTCTCATATGCTTTAAGGGCATTTTTGCTATAAAAGCAGTTCAAACATACACAAACACACACATACATTTTGTAAGTATGAAAAGGCTAACAGCCAAGACTGAAGCTGTTCAACATGCAGCACAGATCCATTCTGGAGGGAGAAAGGAGACTTGCCATGAAAAAGGAAATGAGCATGTAGCTCATTTATAGTAAACTGCAACTTTCCTATAATGAAAAACAAGCCTGCAAAAGTTTCTGTGTGTCCCATTTTTCTGCCAGCAAACAATACACTATTTTTAATTTATTTTTTCCTTCCTTCTCCTTCTCCTTTTGTGCTCATCTTGAGCTAGGGAGTTATCTGCACACTTTCTTAAAATCTTCCTGATATATTTAAGCTGTAAACTGATATTAAGTTCTCACCATCCATTGCAGAGTTTCTTTCTACTTTGCTGATCTCTCAGAGGCAGAATCAGGTGTGCTGAGGAAAGCAGGAACCAACAGGACCGTCTGACCTGGCCGAATCTTCTCCCTGCTTATAGAGATCTGCTTTTTAAAAATGTAGGATTCATTACCACTTCTTTTCACATATCAACCTATCCCTCCCATTGCTTTTTTCCCCATTTCTCAATTCATGAGATAAGGTTGTCCATTTTTTTCCAACTTCTCCATCTGTGTCAGCATCTTGTACCCACATTTGGTCCATGAATAACTACTAATCGTCTTCTTTGGCATTTTGATTAATTTCGCTGCAAATTTTTAAAGAAAATATAAGGAGAAAGGGCAAAGTGAGGAAAAGAGGGTGACCTTCTATTATAACAAAATTCACGTTTGCAGAACAAAAATATATCCAACCAAAATCAGTGATTTTGCTATGGCTGCTTTCATTGTATATATCTCTTCCTCTTCCTCCTAATCCAGGGGAATTCTGGGAGTTGAAGTCCACATGTCGTAAAGTTGCCAGGTTTGAGAAACACAGTCCTAATCTTTCTGCTAGGATGTGCCTCAGGCCACTGTGCAGATACCCCCTGCAAGCCTAATTCAATCTGGGGGGAAATGGAACCATTCCTATTTACTTTCAGCCATCTTGGAACTGCTTCTTCTATAGTTGAATTGGTTGTAGCAAAAGGAAGCACCCCCACTTCTGAAGTACACCCCCTTCCATTCTTTTTTGCCTGTAGCAATCTTTGATTTGAGAATTATTTTCTCTTTTCTCCTCCTCAGAATATCTTTTGGAATAATTTGACAATATAAATGCGAGGAAAAGTACGAGAAGTATTGCAGTGCCTCACCACGCAGAGCTGACATCTCAGAAAGAAAAAAAAATACACCTAGAGACAAAGCTGACAGTTGTTGAGAGCTAAATAAAAATTAAAACAGCCACTACCTGAAAACAACTTCATGAAAATATATATATATATATATATATATTCCAATCTCCAACAAGTGGACGAAGTATTTCGGTTTAGCTATTGCAATCTCACCTCAGTTACAATTTTAAAAGTAGACGTGATTTCTCTAGTCATGAAATGGGTGAGAGGGGAATTTGTCACGCCCCTAAATAGTCCATTTTTCTGCTAACCATCCCAATTTATCTTGAAAGGAAGAAAGGACGAAAAAAGATGGTAATTTATTAGTATATAAAGCCCTATATGGCATGGGTCCAGGTTACCTAAGGGACCGTCTTAGCCCGGTCACATCGACCCGTCCCACCCGGTCAGGCAGAGAGGGCATGTTGCGGACCCTGGCGGGGCGCAGGACGGCAGCCTTCTCTGCCACTGCCCCCACCCTTTGGAACATTCTCCCCCGCCAGAGGTGCGGCGGACCCCTACCCTCCCGGCTTTCTGGAAAGGGCTAAAGACCTGGCTCTGCCAGCTTGCATGGGGCAACAAGAATCTTAATCAGTCCTGGGGATGGCTGGTGCCCTGATGACACTTCCCGAGCTACTTGCCAGTTAACATCAATTCTTGGACTATATTTATTTCTTATTTATTCAGGACTATTTTATATTGTATTTTTAATTGATTTTAGCTTCTCTGTAAACTGCCCAGAGTCGTTTTTGAACAAGATGGGTGGTGACAAATTTGATATATAAATAAATAAATAAAATATAAGAATCAAGAACTGGGGTTTGTTCATGAAGAGTAGGATGAAAGAAGAAAAAAAAGACTACTGAGGTGAATAAATCAGTCCATCCCGACTTGATTGATATAATTAAATAATGCACATTACTTCTTAAAGTTGTTTCCAAAGATTTAATCCCATGACTGGGGCTAGGATTCTGCAGATCACTACAGTTAGTACACAGCTCCAATTCTATATCTGCTTATCTAACACAAATGTTATTCAAGTACATATATATTTCTAGTAGAGTTATATGACTATTCTGTTTTTTTTTTTAACCCAGTGTATTTTATATAAATGAGTCCCACATTTCATTATACTTGTCCATACAAAGTCTACATCTATAGGCAATCCGCGCATAAGTAGCACATGCAATCAGGTCTTCAATCCATGAGGCCATACATTCATCGTTCCAGTGCTGCTATATCAGTCTTTTGGCCACAGTAAGGGCACGGAGAATCCATTTACATTGTCCAGTTGTCAAGTTCCATATACTAGGTAGTATATTGTTCAAAAGAATATTATCCTCTGAAAATTTTAGCTTTTGTCGCACAATCATATTTATATAGTCCAGTACTTTCTCCCAAAACTTGATAAGTATAGGACATTGTAAAAACATATGACCCTTTTTTCCATGCCAAACTGACTTTATAGGGAAACCCAACTTTAAAAAGTTGGGAAAAAGATGATGATATGGAAAAATTGGATGGAAGTGTGGATATTGACTTTGGACCAACTGATAGATGATGAAGATGAATTTTAACATATGCTGTGGTGAGAGATAAATATCATCTACTAGATGTAACCCAAAGGCAATATTTATAGTTACAACATTCGTTAACAACATTGTTTGGACCAGCAGCATTCTCAGCTCCTGAGACACCTGAGATATTAAAATGACTTGTTAAATCTTTTAAAACTAAAAAACTTACTATTAGTTTGTATAGATATTTGTAATCAGTTAATCAGTTTGATATGCAGATGCTAAGGGATGAGCGGAATAAAGAATTAGAGGTTTCGATATTGCCTAGACAATTGAAGAGTCTCTTAACTTCTATACCAAGAGTGTCAATGGACCTTAAATTACGACTTATATAACAAATATATACTGTATATATATTTGCCAAAAAAAAAAAAGAGGAAAAAATACATAAAAGTGCTTTAACATAAAAGTGAAAAAGTACAACAAAAAATAGGACAATACATTATAGTTCTTACAAGAAGTCATAGCACTTGATGTCTCTATCCATTTTGCTGTCCTGTTGATAATCCCAAGGGGCACAGAAGGAAACTGTATGCAGTACATGATTTTTTTTTCTGAGCCAAACTTTATTTTGCTGCCTTGAAAGGAGATGATGAAAGTTGTCCTTCATCTTAGCCAGCACAGTGTTCTGAGGTTGTTGTGAAGGCAGGGCTGGTCCATGTGTATGTGGACTCCTTTGCATAGAATTCTAGAACTTTAAATGTATTTTTCTATGGTCTGCCCTCTGGGATGATGAAGAATCTGACATTCTGTGGGATACCTTTTCATGCACTTCAATCTCTCTCTCTCTTTCTCTCCCTTTCTCTCTCTCTCTCTCAGCTAAACTCTCAAAAGAAATACATCTGAATACTGATGTTAGAGTTACACTGTCAACACATACATGAAAATCATAACTTGATGTGATCTTGATTTAATGATAAACAAATGCATACAAACTTGTTATTACCAATGGTAATAACCAAGATGGAACAGCTATGTATATTATAGGTGACTATTTTTATACTGTGCTAGGCAGCATGTCCTTTTTCTGGTCACGTAGCTACACAAGGCATGAGGAAGCTAACACTGACAAATCCTCTGAGATAAGCCTGCGCAATATCCAGTCCATAAGGTTGAACTCATACTATCAGCCATATGTATGGGTTACCAGATACTTCATGCAGCTGGTTCATGAGCACTATTAAAAAGGTTCAAGCGCCCTCAAGTTGAGCTCAGTTTCTACTAACTGCATGTGCCATTTTCCTGGCAGAATTATGGAAGTGCGTCTTCTGATTTTTTTTTTTTTTAACTTCCCAAACTAGCCAACAGCCCTGGAATTCCCAGGCATCTCCTATCCAGAACTAAACAGAAATGTATTTATTTATCTATTTTATATATCACATTTATATATCTGCCCATCTAACACAAAGTGACTCTAGGAGGCATACAACAACTGATTAAAATAACAGATAAAAACAATCATTATAAAAGATAAAAAAGTGATTATTAAAATGCAACATTATCAAAGAGTTTTAAAATGCTAGATGTTAAAATATACAAACCCCATGGAGAGAGCAGAATATCAATCATAGTGGAGCTATCTAAGAATGCCTCCAGTTCTCAAAGGCCTCTAGGCCTGATGACATCACCATCACCAGAAATTATCCTACTTAGCTTCCAAGATCAGTCAAGATTCACTAATTATCATGTTGGTTGCTGCTCTTAAGGCTCTACTCACATTAAAAAAAAAAAAATACAACTGATCCAGCTATCAATTAATGAACAGTTAATTGATAGCTGGATCAGTTGTATTTTTTTTTATACGCCCATCATGACTTATTTTCAGATGATGCACACTGATCTCATGGCATATTTCTATCTGTGTGAAAGAATAGCTGCCTCTTTTAAAATAGCACTTGCCAACTGCAGTGTCTATCAACATCGCAATTAAAATATCATTTTGAAACACCCAATTCATTGGGATACTTTATGTAGGTATTTGAAACAATCCCCCTCCAGTTTTTCTACTTCAAACATACTCAAGCTGGGGATAGGTTTTATTGAATTCTATAGCACTTACTTTTGAGTAGACCTAACAGGATTATATTATAAATGTCTTAAAGTCTGCATATGTGAGCATTCAGCTAATTTGCAGTGCCAGCACATAATTGTATCTACACACACAAACACTACATATTTGACCCCTGAGAGAAGCACTGTTTGCCTCCCCTGAAAAGTGCACTAATTTTTCTTGTTCTTTTAGATAGCCAAGATTGGTGAAGAGTCACCATACATGGCTGGTGGGCTGCATCCAAAACAGGAATGCCTGAGGCAATAGCAGAACTTCTGTGTTGGTGTATATTTTGTCTTCTGTAGGACACTCCATTGTTATTGTCTGGCAACTGTTGGAAAATGACTGTGTTTAGTTTGCCCCCAGCACATTCCTGGTCAATCCCTCTATCCAGATCAGAGCAAGCACACACACACCACACAGCACAGCTAGCCCAGTTATAGCTTGATGCTTGATCTCTGTCTCCATCTCTCTATCAAAAGGCACAGAACTTTAAAGGGCTACTGGAAACAACATTGTGAGTCATTAGCAAGGACTGTCCCAAAGGAAGGGACCTTTGGTTGTTTCAGCTTTAACACTTTTAGGTACATAAAAGAATGGGGATGGAAAGTAAGACACCAGGTGATCCCTCCTGCATTCTGTACAATGAAAAAACCCAATCTGGTGGACAGCAACTTCAATATCTAATTGGTGCAGCTCAGCTATATTTCATGCAGTGTGGATGGTGGGTTACAGCTAGTCTCCAGTTTATGAACGAGTTCCGTTCCCAAGGTCTGTCCTTAAATCGAATTTGTATGTAAGCTGAACAGAATCACTGTTTAATACCGTATAAGTAGTATTGTGTAATTAACTTGAACCATTGTGTTGTATTTAACTTGAATCATTGTGTATTTAACTCAAATTTTGATACAGTAGGCTCCATTCTTAACTATGGGTGATCTGTAAACTGGGCATTCTTAACCCGGGGACTACCTGTATATCAAAAACTTTAAAAGCCTGGGGTGTCTTTGCAGTTAAGCCAAAGTGTGTGTTTGCATTCTTTGCTCACATTTTCCTCCATTCCTATTTTTCATTAATCTGGAAAAATTGAAGCTAATAGGCACATTGCAGAGTTCCTTTCTCTGGGTGTGGATGGGACTTCATGTTTAATCCTTCATCTTTTCCAGCCATCTGGTTTCATCTTCTGCTTTAGAACCTATCTCCTTAAATGCTCTCTTTACCATATTATTTCCATCAAAGCTGGCTAATTGGTTTGAGTCCTAACTGACCCGGTCTTTCCAGTATGTCTTATTCATAGCCTCCTCCCCGCCAGTGTACTTTCTGGAAGGGCAAAAAAGACTGGAAAATGTCAAATTGCTCTCTGATATCGTAACACTTGGGTTAGAGAACCTGAATTTATTAGACAAAAGAAAAAAGCCAGAGAAAGACATTGCTTTTCTCTTTTGTGGATTGTGAGTCACTTGTCAGTTATTAAGATGCAAGTTAGGAAGAGGAACGATCAAAACTGTATCTGAATATTCATGTCAACGTGGCAAAGATCTGGTTTGTCCCAGCCTCAGGAGGCATGACAGGGTGCTATTTGGTGTGGGATGTTGTTTGGCCCTTGGATGTCAAAGGTGGTCAAGTCTAGTGGGTTCTCCTCTAAGCCATGTTTTAACCATGGTTTTTAGCCCTTAATGGACAATATCATATATAATTTCACAAAATCAAGCTAAGCTCCAAACAGTACAATATAGCTTAGTGCAGGGTTCCTCAACCTCAGCAACTTTAAGATGGGTTGGCTGGCTGGGGAATTCTGGGAGTTGACGTCCACCCATCTTAAAGTTGCTGAGGTTGAGGAACCCTGGCTTAGTGTGATGTGTGGATCCAGTGATTACCAGAGCATAATAGGCTCCTGGTAGCTTTTTTTATTGCTTTCTTTCTCTTTTGGTGTGAATGAGCTACAAGAGAGAGAGAGAATGAGAGAGAGAGAGAGAGAGAGACTAGCACAGTACATTTCATTCTTACAATGAATGAAAATTAAGATCATATTGACCAATAATTCTGTGATGCCACACAGTACATCTGGGAGTAAGCACAGGTTATCTCTGTACATCACTTTTCAAGCAGCAATATTTACACACATGAGAACACAGACTGGATTGCGCAGCAGAATAAGAGTGGAAGAACCCTCACTCTCAATTAATTTGTAGCATATTGGAATTGGATTGAAATATTAAGCCCAGGCTTTTCACTAGTTATAGCAGAGATGGGGAAGTGAAACATAGCCCAAAGATTATTAGAGATGGTGTATCTTGCCAAGGCTTCCCAGTTCTTGGTACAAATTGCCTTTTTGTTGTTGTTGTTGTGCCTTGAGTCAGTCTTGATTCCTGGTGACTGCCTGGACAAGTCCCTGCAGTTTTCTAACAGTGTTTTCAGAAGTGGCTTGCAATTGCCTCCTTCCTAGGGCTGAGAGAGAGTGACTGGCCCAAGGTCACCTAGCCGGCTTTCATGCCTAACATGTGATTAGAACTCGCAGTCTTCTAGCCTCATGCCTTAACTACTACACCAAACTGGCTTGCAAATTGCCTTACTGCTACTGATAAGGCAGCTGATGGCACAGCATACCAATCGTAAACGCAGGGAAGGCAGCCCCGTTGAGACCTGCCCCAACCCTTTCCCCAGTATTTAAAAAGATGTAATGGAGGAGCAGTGTGGCAGTGGTGGTGTACAATAGCAGTGGCTGTCACCTCTTCCTCCTGCTCCACTGCTGTCCTGAGTCAGCCATTACTAGCCCTGAAGCTGTGGAGCAGGAGGTCTTCACTGGTGGGAACTCTTATCTCATCCTACCTCTTTGATTCTCTTCCCCCACCCTCTACATCTCTTCTAAAGTCCAGGTGCCATGATGCCTGCCCAATGTACTTAACCTGAGTATTGGGGTAGTTAGGCTTTTCTTGTAGCTCAGCAAAGGTGAGGATGGGAATGAAAGACTGCCCAGATGCCAACTTTTGTTCTCAATGGTCAGCTTGAAAGAGCAATGGTCAGTGTTGCAAGGACAGCAACAGTGATAGTATTCACAGAGCAGGACAAAAATGATTCTGAAGCTGTGTCGGGATGAAACAGGTGGCTGTAAGAAAGTGCCCAGAATTGAGGTTGAAAACAAAGTGAAAGTAGTCAGTCATCAAAATTTGTGTAACCGAATGTCTTTTCCCTTTTAATAAACCTAGTTAGAGAAGCCCCTGTGAGAATCTTGTTTGGGGCTATCAAAAATCTGACATCAGACCTGAACAGTGAACTTCAGGATGTCAAATTATTTTTGTATTTAATCCTGGCCTGCCTCAAGCATTCCTTCACTAGCCAAATCCTGTGTTTGGGAGTACCACCCAATCTACTTTATTTCTAACTTACTGCTGTTTTTTTTATTGGTTTTTGTTTTTGTTTTTAACCTTTGAGTCAGTGTTGAGTCCTGGTGACTACCTGGACAAGTCCCTGCAGTTTTCTTGGCAAGGTTTTTCGGCAGTGGTTTGCCTTGCCTGCTTCCTAGGGCTGAGAGAGTGACTGGCCAAGGTCACGCAAATAGATTTGTGTCTAAAGTCTCCTGGTCTCTAGCCTGATGCCTTAACTGCTACGCCAAACTGGCTTTATTGCTGTTTGGCTTTTGCTTTATCTGGACTCTTTCTGAGAACTTTTGATGCAACTTTTTGGTTCTAGAACTCTGGTGATACACGCCTTGACATCTTTCTCCAGAAAAGGATGAGCCAAGGGAATTCCAACTGGACTAAATGGAAAGAGACACTTTCCATTTCAGGCCCAAACAATGGTGATCCAGCCTTTTGTATCACTTCCTATAACAGAAATTTGAAGAGTCATATTTTCTTTCCAGTTATCACCCACTACATTCCACCATCACAGATTATGACCTCCCATGACTGAAGCAATACAAACTGAAAGTATGAAAAACACTGAGTTGCATAAATGCCACACACATAAACTTTTGAACCAACTCTGAAAACCCATATTAAATTATAGAAGCAAATGTTCCAGTAAATAGCTGTGATTAGCTATGTTTCCACTGCTTGTCTACCCAATTAGATGTCTTAGTATGTCATCATTCGGTTACTGGATATGATCTTTATTTTTCATCATCCTGTTTCAGGAAAGTGAAATTGGATGAGTGCATATGTGTTGTCCACATATCTTCTGCCAAAATTATTTAAAATTCCTTCATGCGATCTATCACCAATATCCTGAGGCTATGAATGACTTAATCCAATACCTAGCTAAGCAAACTGTTTAGCTTAAATTAGTTATTTACAGTGCTACACTGTTTGTTTTGAAACTGGAAAAATGCATTCTAAATATATTCAGAACTTATTCTCTGGACCCAATCAGAATATTTAAGGCTATAAATAAATCAAGCTCTTTCCTATTTCCTCCAATAATCAATGAATGAAACAGAGACTTAGGATTTTTTAAAAAGAAAAGTTTTATGTATTGTTTTAATTGGATTTATCATAGTCACTCATCTGTGAACAGGGAAAAGGGATATAACAAACATCCATCCATATGCACAACACAAATACATATAACACAAACACACAATATTTTTATATAATTGTCATGATACTTCACTCACTGGAAATCCTATATGTACCATTTCTCTGACAAAGGCTGATTCAGTGCATATAGTCCCTCTCTGGAGGAACGCAACTCCAAGAGATGACTGGCATTTGTACCTGACTCAGAATAAGTTTAACACCACAATTACCTCAAATATAATGCTTTTAAATGCTTTAATGTACAGGTCTATAGATTCATCCTGTTATTTATCAAGTATAAAATAATTAACAATTATTAATCCCATCTATGTATATTCAGATACAAGTTCACTAGAATTTACTCTCAGAAAAGAAGCAATCATAGCCCAATCAGTAGACTACAGGGTGAGGACATGTTTTGAGGACATGTCAGGATTTGGAGGAGAATAGAAAAGGGAAAGATGGCTATGAAATCTCATCCAGACCAGGAAGAATTTTGTTTCTGAGCTGTTGAAATGACTCCTTCAGTCAGAATCAGAGAAAGATGCTAGGGTGGTCATGAAGGGATTCCTGTCTGAGGTAGTTTGCTTCAAAGCTGCCAGGAAAAAAGGTCAAGAGAGGATGAGCTGAGAGGCAAAAGCTATGCTTGGCCTGATCAAGATGCTATGTTCAATTTTGACATCTCTAGGTGGGGTTTGAAGAATTCCTGTCTGAAGCCTGGAGAGTTGTTCTTTCAGGAAGCCAATCCTGTGTTAAAGGTAGACCAAATGAATCTCATTCAATAGAAGACTGAGGTTCTTAGGTCCTGTGAGGGCTAAGAAATCTTCTAGACCAGCGTTTCTCAACCTTGGCAGCTTGAAGATGTGTGGACTTCAACTCCCAGAATTCCCCAGCCAGCCATGCTGGCTGGGGAATTCTGGGAGTTGAAGTCCACACATCTTCAAGCTGCCAAGGTTGAGAAACACTGTTCTAGACCAGCATCTTAAACTGCTTCAATAAATATGAGCCACTTCACTGCAAAGCAGAAAGAGTAAGGTGCTATTTCTTTTTCCTTTTATTTTTTTTTAGTTGGTTAGTTTTACTGGTCATAAGATACCAAGAGGAACAGGTGATAGGTGTTACTGGAGTACATTTTTAGAAAACTGTCCTTGAAAACTGCCAAAACTTTCAAGGCAACTATTCACAAAGCATACTTACCAATCCCATTTCTTGAAAAAGGACGCACTTGCATACCTATTGCTCTCTGTTAGAACAATTTATTCTAAGTATCTTCCAGTAAATCCAAAAAAATACTCTTGAAATGAAGCCTTCCCTAGTATGGCATAGAACCCCAGTACATCCGTGTTTTTCTGTTTACAGATTATGACCATCTCTACCTTTTAAGTATGTTGATTTAAAACATCCAAGGCTGTAGCATCTATATTTTTAAAACTAGAATCTATATTGTGTATCAGGTTTTATTGCCTTGCCTCACTGACATTATGCAGAAAATCAGGTATAATGGAATCTCTGTCTTGCGAGGGTCATTTAGTATGTAGATATATTGCACCCCAAAACATTCAGCTGACAGGAGTTCCAGTTCCATCAATAGAGGAGAGCCCTGTGTGCATATTTATTTTTTAATACAACTTATAGGGCATTTATACAATTTATAAACATGCATTTATGTCTGTGAATGTTTTCAGCTGATCGTTTGCAACTGAATAGGAAAAGATGTAATGATTTTCAGGCTTTGAGATAGAGGCACAAAGATTTGTGTCTTTGATACAAAGACACACTTTGAGACACAAAGATTTCAGCAGAATGAGATAAAATTCAGAACTTGCAGAAAGCTACTCTTAAATACATTTGGAGAAGCATTGTTGCTCAATGGTGGAGCACGTGTTTTGGCAGCATCAGTTCCAGTTGGAAGGGGATGCCCAACTTTTTGTAAGCCAAATGCCATAATCAGCCTTTGAGTGTGTGCTGGAGACAGGATTCCAAAAGTGTAGGCAAGGCCAAGAATAATATGTGGGGACCGGAGAAAAACTAAATTTTATTGCATCTCATTTACATAAAAATTAAATTAATAAAATGCAGTTAAGATAGTCGCTCCTCTTATATTTAATAATGTGTCTGTCTGATTAAAATTTACAATTTAAGAGCAATGTTTGGAAAAGTTCTGAGGTTGGAATCCATGCTTTCAGCTGCTATGTAAGCCTGCCATGTAATGCACTTCTATGCTATACAGGTCTGAATTACAAGGATCCCATCACAGAAGAGGTGAAAGACTCCCACAGTGAAGCACTACCACTGCTAATAAATCATACTGTCCTAGTCTGAGAAATGACCTGATTTAATCCAAGTCTGCTTCCTCAAATGAATTCCTTTCTATTCCACAGAAGTCACACACAGATTTTGATGCAGTGATTGGCCTAGAGTCACCCAATGAATTTCCATGCCTGAGGGTAGACTTGAATCAGGTGTCCATGGCCCTAGTCTAACACCTCAGCCACTATATTTCATTTCTTCTTTTTTCTTCATGATTTAGATGTAACAAATCTAAATTCATCTGTGCTTCTCTCAACTTTAGGGTAGAATAGTCAATAATGAGAGTCACTTCATTAATCTTGAAAATAGACCACTTCTTTCCACAAATGTATTTATAACTACTGAATCTCTTTCCAACCCACATTGGGAAAATGAGGGGCAATGAAAGCATATCCAGAGAGAAGAAGGCTGGGGATTCCCAACAGTCTGAGGGGGACTGAGCCAAAAGAAGGTCAGATCAAGCTGGAATCAGAAGATACAGTTGAGATGGATAAGCTGTTGGCCTCATCCAATGTCATCATTCAGGTAAGGTCCAGTCAGAACCCTTTACAGTTACTCCTGTTCAAAGTGGTCAATGGGAGACTTTGATGAGCATGAGCAGCACCATTACCTAAATGCCTTATGCTACGTAGGAAGATGTTCCACACAGCTTTGATGGCTCACCACCTAGAACAGTGCAAAACTACACATTCCTGACCCCAGCCCTAGTTGTTCTTGACAAATGGCTTACATATGGTCACTTGGTACAAGTGAAACATTACAAGCTTGGGTGTTTTGATAAATTGAAATGCCACATACAAATGTTTTAAATAAAAAGAGTAAACATGCAAACGAGCTCTTTGTTTCACTGTAATCTCGTTGTAGCTCTGCTTCATGTCCTTTATGGTTGAACGCTAACTGTTTGAGAAACCAATCATATAATTCCTGGGTCCTCTTAACTATAAAAAATACGACTGTAACATTTGGCATCCATAATGAGATTTGTCAGATATTTACTTTGCAATCTCGCTGGCATTCCAGCAACTGACCCAAAATTATTCCTTTTAGACAACACGCTATCCACCCTGAGCCCTTGGGTTAGAATATTAATCTCTAAATGTTTAAAGCATAGTTTGCATTAGTAGGTTTCACTCATATATGCTTTTTAGAAAATATAGACATTTTCAAGAGCAGCAAGCAAAGGTGGGGCGCTACTCACCATGTACAACATTGGGATAGAGCCATTTACCTGACTCTGGACTCCATGACATTAATTTGTTCCACTGGATTGACTTGACTGATGAGTTCCCCATGTTGCATAAAGCAGTTTACCATCTTCCAAAGTGTTAAAATTGTTTATAGAACACATCTGCTGCCCTGTATCATGTAATCACGGAGCATTGTGTTTATAAACCACTACGCATACACAGGTTATAAAACTGCTCAAAACTCAGAAGAGCATGACATTTCTAATAAAAAAGGGTCATTTTTTCACCACATGTTTAGAAGTGCTTTCCCTTTCGACTGTCTATACCCAATTAACACAAAAGAATCTATAACTTCACCAAACGATTGACTCCTAATCATAAGGAAAATCCCAGATTTGGGGGTAGGATGATGATTCTTAAATAAATGGACAATAAGAGACACATGTTCTAGACAACATTCCTGTGCACAAACCTTGAGGAAGTTCCTCTGAAATTAATGCACGCGGCTTCAAAGGCATCTTGGCATAAGCTTACAACAGTAACTGGAAAGGTGTGTCTGGGTGGGAAGATTTCGGCTTGTGAAGCTTTATATATCTTTAATCCACTTGGTGCTCTCCAACCCACTATAAGACAGCAAGCCCTCACACACTGCTGAACATCTTTACCAATTTGCTACCTCCTATTGGCACCCCCTTCTACGACCTCTCTGCAGTCTGTTCACCACCTGTTTCCCAATCTGCCAAGCAATGGGTAGAAATATTTTTCCATGTCCTTAGAATGAGAGGCATTCTCTGGCTCACTGTCTGACCATCATTTTAGAATCCCTTAAGAGCACTGTTTACAGATTTATTATTCCCATAGATCAGCATAAAGCAGTTGGGACATAAGTTAGCCTCCACATGATTCTCTTGATTCTGTGTATCCAAAGGAAAGTCAACCATATCATGAAGATAACCAGTCAGAATCTTTCTTTTCAGACTCTGAAAGCCAGAGTGTTGTAGTCTGTTTTGCCCATGACTAATATATGTCACGACTGTTTTCTTGATTGAATCACTTGGGTGCATTTAGAACAGGCTACTACAAGAATAATCAGTCCTGGATGCTTTTCTCTACTTTGGACATTCCGGATCCTAACCAGCACAACCAGGCTTCTCTTTGGCTGGACACAGGAATGTGTGAAGCTGATTTGGTCCCCCCAGTATCATTCCACATGTCACAAGACTCTTCAACCAATGTACTGGGAGCTAAGTCTGAAGAGGGCTAAGTTCATTGTACAAAGGATTTCCAACAGGTGGAAGGGACTTCTGATCATTATGTTCATGGCCTTATATGTGAAAAAGTGGTCCTCCAAACTCAACTACTCACACTTCAGCCTGGAAGCACTATCAGCAAACACAGCTTGATTAAGAAGGAGGTATCAGACCCTTTCTGAAGATCCTTTGTTATATTCAAAAGAGAGGAGTTGATAAGAACTTTCATCACTATAGCATTACTGGATCTGGATACTGCTACCTAGCCTGATGTAGTGAATTGCTGAACTGCAAGAGAAACCCTTATGGAAGAAACTTCTAACTCTACCCACCCACCCACCATCACCATTGGATTAGGGCTACCAGATCTGGTCTGCAAAACATCAGGATAACCATAAGATGATGATAGCAAATAGATAAGAAAACTGATGGTTGCACCTACTAGTTATCTGAATGCTTGCAACCCAGACTTAGTAGCCTTACACAGAACTGGAGAGATTGTGGGGAGACTGAGAAATTAACGGGAAGAATGTTGGACATAAACAATGAACATAGGAGAGGAGTTCATTAGTAGCTTTCCTCATAAACAGCAGCTGAGTCCTGGCTGCAAAAAAGCCCATTAAGAAAAGATTCAAACCATTCAAAGAGACTCCACCTTAATCAACTCACTAACAAATAAGGGCTGCAAATTCCTATCGCAGTTTCCAAGATTTTGTACTTTATCTCTAATCCTTGCATTAAAACACCTTCAATGTCTATGTCATTTTTGCTTCCTTGATAATACCTTGTTGTTAGTGGCCTGACAATGTCGTCCTAGACAAGAGGAAGTACTAAAGTCTATGGATTTCCTTCAACCCTTATTTGAACAACGAGAGCTTTTCAAACAATGATTCTACATCCTTAGTTATTCTTGTGACTTTATTAACTAGTCAGTTGGGGCTTGTAGCTTGACTTACCTCTTGGTTTGTTCTCTGACTTGAATTATGGTCTGAAATATCCTGTTCACTCAAGGCTTCCATCCATGCCCCAGTCCTGGAAATTACAAAGCCTAAGACCGTGCCTTAATGCTTTTCCATTAAGAATTGATTAGCTATGTTTCCATATTATTTTATGTCAAAATGGCCATTGTAGTTTGCAAACCAGGGTTGATGATAATCGTCATCTTTTTTAATAGTAGTCTTCTTTCCAAATGAGCCCAGTGGAATGTATGAGAAAAAGGAACAGTATAAACAATATCTTCAATTAAAAACAATTAGATAAAATCTTCTATCATAAAACAAGACAATAAAAGCTATAAGAATGCAACAATTAAAACAAAGTTCGTTTTAAAAATCCAGTTTGGTTTGGAGCAGTTGTTACCCTGTATATATTTGGATCAACCAACATGGCTTTCAGTTGTTATTTAGGTCAGGATTGTGTGGGGACCAGCAGGACTTTCCTCAGATTCATAAGCGGGCTGCCTGCAATTTGTCATAATTGATCAATTATGGATAAAACAAACCAGGACTTTGTCCATGAACCCACCCATTATCTCACTCAGGTTAACTTGGCTTTTTGGGCTTCCAAATATACTAGTTATGTACTTAGAATTTTTTATTGCAGGTCAATGATCTGAAATAGGAATGGATTTCTCCCAGATGGCTACTCAGGATGAAGGTCACCAGAACTGGGAACCCCACCCACCATAGATAATGGGCTGTGCACAGTTTGAAAAGGATCCAGAAGAAATTATTTGGACCTTGTACAAGCTCAGTACCTTTCTCCTACACATTAAAGGAGCCCCAGTTTTTCAGGCTTTCATGTAAGGCTGAAGAAAAGATGTCACAGTTGTACGGAATCCATATATTAATGTGACTCTTAAAACAGCAGCACTATTTTTTTTCAGTATCTCCCTGAAATACGTATAGCCCTAATAGATAATAATCTTGCAAATTCTTTATAGCAGTGCTTTTCAAACTTGGCAACTTGAAGATGTGTGGACTTCAACTCCCAGAATTCCCCAGCCAGAAGTGCACACATCTTCATGTTGCCAAGTTTGAAAAACGTTGCTTTATAGGAACAGTTCACCTGTGTTTCATCTACACCAAATGCATTCCTAATTGATGGCTTTTTTTACTATTCATCATGCCTCACTTTCTGCACATAATCTCTCTGCAAATGTTTCAGTTATTCTAAAATGAGAGTGTAAAAGGTTTAGCATTGTCTTTTAATCTCTTTTGTCTCTATTGCATCTCTTTTTTGATCATGCTTGAGCATTCCCACCCTGTTATTTTCTTCTATTTGTTCATACTCTTCATTCAAGAATCTTTCTTTGGCCTTTCTTGTTTGACATTGGAAGTCTGCATTTAGTCCATCCTTCTTATTGTCCAAGGTTTTAGTCTTCTGTATTTCTTTGGCTCTCATGATAGCCTGTTCAGAAAAACATTTGGATCTTTTATTTTTTGACCTCTTAAGATGTTTTCCCTTTCAGTTTTTACTTTCTCTTATCATTTCCCATTGTTCCTCAGATTCTCTTTTTCATAAGATAAGTATACTGAATCTGTTCCTTATATTGATCTTATATTCTGACTGCATATTGTCCAGATGAATCTTGCTGGATCACCTCCTCTGTTTAATTTTCTAAGTTTAACTCATATATTTAACACCAATAATTCATGGTCTGTTCCACATCTGTACATGGAAGTGGCCTGGCTGACTGGATTGTGCTTCCCAATCTTCTGTTTCCTATTATGTACTCAATTTAACTCCAGTGATGTGCAGCCATTGATGCCCATGTATAGAGTCTGCATTTATGTTTCTTGAGAGGGGTGTTGACAATAGACAAAGAATTCACTTTGCAAAACTTTATTAACCTATCTCCTGCATTTTTTGCCTTTATCCAATCCAATCTTTGTGCAGTTCCAGGTTCCTCCATTTCTCCAACTTCTGTAGCCTAATCACCTATTAGTAGCACTACAGC
Organism: Python bivittatus; assembly: GCF_059951505.1. Taxonomy (NCBI): domain Eukaryota; kingdom Metazoa; phylum Chordata; class Lepidosauria; order Squamata; family Pythonidae; genus Python; species Python bivittatus. Next base: position 5,602,921 of record NW_028277097.1, read on the forward strand.
CTTTCATGATGCTCATCTGAAGATCTCTTGCCATTTGCCACTGAATTCCTCAATATCTTCCACTACTGCCTATATAGTAGGTGCATATACTTTACAAAATTGATTTTCTTTGGATATCTGTCAGTGCAATGAACACAATTCTGTCATTTTTTGGGTTATGGTCAAGGACATACTTTTTTTTTTTTCTTTTATCTGCACTCAGTCGTTACCGACTCTGCAGTGACTGCTTTTGGACGAGTCCTTTGCAGTTTTCAAGGCAAGGTATTTCGGAAGTGGTTTGCCAGTGCCTCCTTCCTAGAGCAGAGCCCAGCTGGCAAGCGCAGGAGGCGGGGTTTCCGTTGCTTCGCACCTTTTTTGGGCGAGCGCGGCTTCCGCGCTACCAGCAACTGCTCCCGACTCCTTTTGCAAGGTGCCGCCAGCATTTTTCCTCCCACTGGAGTGAGAGTACCCATTTATCTACTCACGTAAGTTTTCGAACTGTTGGGTTGACAGGAACTGGGGGAGGAAGCAGGAGCTCACTCTGCTACGCGAAAGCTGGGCTTGAACCGCTGAAGTGTCGACCATTTCTGGCCAGCAACTTTCAGCGTCATTAAGCCGCTGCACCACCGCATCCCCTAGGACATACTTAGCAATGTCCTTTTGCGCATCATTGCCCCTCCATCTCTTTGTATCATCAATGTAATTTATCGCGTAAGGATCTTGTATGTCGCCCAAAGTCCACTGGAGTTGGGTGGCTAAAATAAATTTAAATAAATAAATAATCTGATTTAAATTACCCATTTCAATCTTCTCAGATAAGTTATTCCTAAAAAATCTAATTTTGTATGCTTTGTTTCAGCTTTGTCAATTCCAGGCTTTCCTCAGTCGATGCTTTGTGCATTATATATTCCAACTGTTCATGACCTGGTAGTTTTGATCAAATCACATCATCACCTCCAGATCAATTTGTGAAAGTTTAGTGTCCTTCCCCAGTAATCAGAGGGGTCCTTCCACCCAGGGGTTCTCATCATCTAGCACCCAAATCTGTCTACATATTTCACTCATATCCATATCATTTTCTTGGCAACTGTGCAGTAGTTTACCATTTATTTATTCTAGTTTGATTTGGCATTCCTTCTAAATAAGCTGGCTTCCCATCTGACCTTATCATGTAGATTACTCATAGCTTCACCCCTTCCTTTTGATCTGGCAAGGGTGATCCTGCCAGGAGCTCCCACTCGCACCAGAGTCACTGCCAGAACCGCTAAAACTACTGAGCTCTCCCACCACCAGCAATGGTAATCCTCTTGGAACTCTTGGGGGGGGCGGTCATATTAGGAGGAGTCTAGTGAGAATGGTTTGCCTTTTCCTTGAACAGCTAATTCCCGTCCTATATTATAAACTTTGTCATTAAAGTATGGGGACTGCTGCTGTTTGAGAAAAATCATGTCCAAAGTTCCCTTGGGCTCATGGAACTGGTTTCATAGTTCTTTGGAGTCTGGCCAGTGTTAATGAATAAAAACAAAATCTTGTCCAATAGAGCAATTGTTAAATCCTCCACAATAGAGTGACCCAATTTTACATTTCTAAGCAGCTGCCAGGCAATGTTTCTTTCTTCCGGATTGAATTACGCTTGGGATCCATAAACAAAAGATGTGTCCCCAAGGATGCAAGAAGAACGAAAAATGTTTATGTTTTTCTTTCCTTATAGGAGCCGAATATGTTATAGGCTAGATTTTTTGAAGTTCTGAGTGCCAAAAGGGGAAAAATTAACTGCACTGACCAGAGTAAAGCATCTTTTACAAATTTCTAAGCTGAGATCAAATGTAATTGACAGTGTGTGTTTGTCTGCATGTGGTGCCTCCAGGAAGTAGCAAAGTTGAGCATTTGACAGACTGGGTCAAAGACTAGCAAAAAGGTTCATTGCTCTGATTCTGTTTTGCATGGAATGTCCAGAAGATCAGATGAACTGAATAGGATTTGCTGTTTGCACAACTTTTCACTTCCAGGTGAGGAGGGGCATGCTTGGGGAGCAATTATCAAGACTTCCAAATTATGCAATTTGAATTAGAAATAAAGTAGAACCACTGAAGCTGAACAAAACAATGACATTTATTTCAACCAGCACATAGCTGAAAGTGTGACAGATTGAGGGATTCAAACAGAGTAACAAAGATTCAAAGACACCAAGGAAGAAAACTGCTAAAGATTCACATCTATTACAAAATAGAGATAATATAAAGTATTATATTTTGCTTAATTATGGAGGGAAATTATCTCATGATGGTGTGTCTATAAATAAAAGAAATAGTAAGGAAGCTAAATAAGAACATGAAAGCAAAGGTGGCCTATTTAAAGGGGTATAGCCGAATGATGCCTACAGGTAGCAAAAACTTTACCATCTCCAAATTTATACCCTTCTGCCCAAAACACTTCATTATGTAAGAAGCATAGCCAAAATTCAAACCAGATTGTGAAAGCTTACAAGATGTCAATGATCATGAGATTTAAGCATTCTTGTGCAAAAAAACCAAAAGCTTGTATGATCTGATTCTTACCATGGCTGACAGGAAGCTAAGGGAAAACTCACAGGCAGCAGACGGGCAAGGTAGCATCTTCCCACTTAAGCTTCCCAATAGCAAGTAGAAGAATGCACATTGCTTCTAATAGTGGAGGTAATTTGCAGCCATTCTTCATCAGTACATCTTCTAGTACTCAACTGCATAGTTTAACTGTATGTTACATGACAAAGAACTTTCTCTTCTCCATCTGGACTCTTCCACCCTTTGGTATGATGTAGATTCTCCTCCCACCCATTATATCAATAGCCCACAGCATGAACATGAGCACCTGATGATACAAAGGACTCATTTAAATGCAGTTAAGAAAACTGCCCATGGTGTGAAGGTTGATGTTTTCTTTTTCTCATTTTATCCAAAATAGAGGGAGAGGGCATCTCATTCTAGCTTCAAGCAAAGGCTTGGTTACTCTGCACAAACTGGCCAGTACCGAAACAAGAACTGATGAAGAATGGCTGTAGATTACCTCTGCTATCAGAAGCAGCATGCAACTTCCTACCTGTTACACCTAGGTCACAAGTTCTATTATTAGAACTTGAACCCACATAGAACCTTCTGCATCAGGGGCATTCACGGGGGAGGGGGGGTCAAAAAAGTCAAGTCCACAATCATACAATCAAAGCCATGCCCCTTTCCTCCATAAAGGAGGAGGGCTTTCATCATGCAGTCATGGACATTGTCTTGACTGTTTTGACCCCCAGCCCACCAAGGATGCCCCTGCTCTGCATTATCAGGACCCTGCTTTCTTACGATTCCAATCAGATGGCAACTAAAATGTCCTTTTTTTGTGCATTCTTAAATAGCTTGTTCAAGGTAAGCTCTTAAACAGCATTTCTCTCACTTCTATATCAACAGCTATGCTTAGGGCCTTTTGGTCTTTCTCAGCTGAAACCAGCCAGCCTTTTAAAAAAGCAGAGTAGAAAAAGACTCTGCGCTCCTTCTGTTGGCCACATATCCTTGTTAATTTCAATGATACTTGTCTGTATCCCCAGTGCTACAACATCTGGGCACAGACTAAGTCATAAGGAGGCAACATCATAAATACAAATCCCCCCCCAACTCAGACAATTATAAACAGACCCCTCCCTAAATTACCTCAGCACAGTACAGGAAAAAATTGTGTTGTATACTCCAAGAAATCTTTCACTCCAATGACATGCCTTACATCACTCGCCAAAAGGTCGGTCAGCTAGCATTTGAGTGAGCTACCAATAAAACCTGGGTGGTCTCTGCAAAAAGGCAGGCCGATGTTTTGGGCCTTCTAGGCCCTGGTCTCAGCCCTTGAAGAAATGTGTCTGTATAATCCCTGAAGAACCCAGTCTAAGTCCCACGGTGGAATTTTTCCCAGAAGTGCCTGAGAAGGAAAAACAGCCAAGGCTACCCTTCCATATGTGGAAGCTGGGAGATCATTGAAGTATGCAAAAATGTTGTTTGCTTCCAGCATGCAGTTGGGGAAGCAGACTTGTGCCAAAGGAAGCCAGAAGGAGGGGCACAGGTCAATGGAATTCTCTTTTAGACTCATGCCACAGCAAACCAGAGATTGGGAGGGACATGCTTGTGTGGGTTTTTTTAAGGAAAAGAAATTGAAAAGACTTCACAGTGTTTCCGATGTTGGTCTGTTGTGGCTTACCTACCTAAGGTGCAGGACAGTAACAGAACACATATTTTGAATACTCAATCTAAAAGAACCTTATATGTTACATGGAGGGCAGCCCTGTGAGGTATTTCTAATTCTATAATAGAATGTAAATAAATGTATTATAAATGTAAATCATTTGATTAAATCAAATGTAATCTTTGTCCTGGCCCTGATATCTTGCTAGTGTGTGGCCTCTCTTAGTAGCCAACTGTGACACCCAGCCTGGAAAAGATTGTGCACCTCCTATATGACCTTAGAGCAGATTAACTAACCTAGTTGGTCCAATTAACTCAGTGCAAGGCAGCTTGGTATCTTCATGTAGCTGTCCCCTGGCAAACTAACCAACAGGGCACTATCAAATATTTTGTGATACTTCTGAACCATGTCTGATCTGAATCCAAGTCTGTAGTGCAAGATAAGCTTTTCAAAACTAGGGAGAGATCACTGACCCAGCCTCCATATTCTGAAGCATTCTCCCTTCTGAGTGTGACCATCATACCAGTCTCCATTCAGCATTTCTGTTGGCTACAGAATGGAGTCTTCAGTTTGAGTGCTGGCATTTACAACTTCCACTCAATAATGGTAAGGACAGCTACACAGGGTACACACTTCCAAACTTCACCAGGCAGAAAAGAGGCAGTTTAAAAAGCCTCCTTCTGACAATTGTAACATCTGGTCCTACCTTTCAAATTATTGTAAGTAGTTGACCATATAAGTAATATTACCTTTAAGTAATATTATATTTTAGAATATAATGCCTTACCTAACTTTATATCTGTTCCAACCTATACAAGTACAGATTAAGAGAAAAAATGGAGAAGTGAAAAGAGAGGAGAAGCAGCAAAGTGAAATAATAAATACAGCCAAAAGCAATCACAGGACTTTAAAGCATGGTAGGCTGAAAAAATAGCCATCAGCAAATGTCTTTTTAAAAAACTCCACCTGGCTCATGACTTTTTTCACAATAATCCTGTATGTTCATATGTCCAGAACCATTTCACATTTCCTAGTGAGTGTGTGCACAAGTTGTTCAACACCCACAAATCATTCTGCCTGCAACACACAAGTAACCTCTGAGAGATGTAGCACTGAGAGAGTAGGAATATACCCCAATCCCAAGGAATGCTAAGACTGAATAATATTCCTTCCCTCATGCCAAAACTTTGGTGATAAACTGATGGATATTGTCTGGACTTTTCATGGGAAAATCATACTTTATTCATGCTGCGAGACAACCTTCAATATGGAAACCATTAGACCAATTGAATTTGGAATTTAGAAATTGGAACGAGAAATAATAAATTGAATAGGCTATTTGACAATGAGATTAATACTTGAAACCCCAAAACAATTTGGATTTGCTTCCCTGTAGTGCTCATATAACTAATGAAAACAGGCTTGGAACATCTCGTATCTATGACATCCCTTTGTTTTTCTAGCTCCAGTCTCATTTTATTGATTCCTGAGGAAAGAGGGAGGGTTGATTCTGCAATTAACAAACATTGATTTGTCCTTTTGATTATTGATTCTAAAAGATGTATATGAACCAGATCACCAGGGTTGCCAGATCTTTAAAATACAGTCATGGGAGCTATACCTTTAGGCATGGGAGGCGCCCCTTCTAAACGCTATTGCCTACAACTTATTCAGAACATGAGATAGCAAGGAAAAAAATACTATCTCTTGAGTGGGTTGACAAATCCTTGGTACACAATAAGGTGTCCCAAATTCTTTGCTAAATGCTACCTTATGACGGAAGTATCTCTGATATGAGAAGCAATAGTGCATGTGTGTGTATGTGTACTCCTACTTACTTACTCCCTCCCTCCCTGGGTGACAGAAGTAATATGAGAATCTCAATAGCTTAAATATACTTGAACTTATTTGAGGGGCCTAAGAAAAGTACTTGTCTATTATTTGTGCATTGAGACAAAGACAGAAAATGTTGAATAATAGAACTCTATGGAGACTTCGGTTCTCTCCCTTCCCTGGAATTATCACAGTACAAGGTAGTAACTGGAAACTATCTCCAATCTTCTGATCACACAACACTGTTCCAGAACCTCCCCCCCCCACCCCCCCACCCCACACACACATCCATTACAGACTAAAATTCTGCATTGAGAAGTATTTTCTACTTATGTGGGCAACTTAGAACCTTATTCATCAAAGACCTTTTCCACTCAGTTGTGATCAAAGATGGAAAAGAGGAGTCTGTGATGCCATACATTTGGAAAGCTTTGAAAATTAATCCAGTCCAATACTCTGCTTCAAATGAAGGACCACCCACTCTTAGTTTTATAAATGCATCATTTCAGAAAATTAATAATGCAAAGAACTGATGGATACAATAGATGTACATTATAACTTTTTTCCAGTTGATATGACTATCTCGAGGAAATGCATTTTTAAGTCAGTTTATATGATTATTCAGAGGAAATGCATTTTTATGTGGATGGTTCCTCAAGCACACTATAATTGTTTCACAGTATAATTATGGGCAAGTTTACTCAACACTAAACTCCATTGAGTACAACAGCAGTTCTTCCCAGGTAAGAATATAAAGGATTCCAGTCTTTAGTGACCAAACTGTTAGGCTGAATTTCTCTCCCATTCTCTCTGTTTTATGTTTCTAATTCAGAAGCTTTCTGCAGCCAGCAGATGAGGTAGGGTTTTTCTGAACTAAATAATTATTAAGTTAAACATTTTTAATTTCAAAATCTCAGCTGCACATGGGAAGTGTGTTACTGAGTTGTCTGGTTTTAAAATATTCATAGGTATTCCAATAAAAATAACCTGCCAGTAAAGTTTTGAAATTATTGGAGCATAGCACTGAAACTAAGTCAGAGTAAGCCAACAGAAGGAAGAGGGCCCCCAAATGCAAGGTAGAGCAACTAAGAAATCCTTACTGGGGTCACACTGCTGAAGTTGCACAACTAAGATGTTATGATGTCAGTTAAGTCTAAAATAAATGCATTAATTGGCTGAAGGGAAAATAAGTGTGCCAGTTGCAAGGCTGTTGTAGTTCTCCTTTTTTTTCTAGCCTCCATTTTGGGTGATACAAATCACAGGCTTGATAGTAGGAGCAGCAATATAATAAAGAAAAATCCCCATCACTGGATGAAGTGCCACATTGCATCACTTAATATATTAGTTCCCCTACTTTCACCTCTCCCCCCAAGTTATTATTGCATAGATAGCAATATAGTTAGCACTATCAGATCTGGATGGCAAATATCCAGGTCCCCACTAGATGGCAGCAAAGAGATACAGAAACTCACTATATGCTATTATCAGCCTGCAGACAGCTCCTTTGAAATTCATCAGTCTTCCTGCCCCAAATAATTTACTTTAAAAATTTAATTAAAATATTATTAAATGGAAACCCATCATGCTAGAAAGCAAAAGTACTAGGCTCTAGCCTCCTATTTATTTACAAGAATGTCCAGGATCCCTTATAGGCCCCATGGGCATTCTTTGAAAATAAAAATGATGGGGATCTGTGGCTCTCAGGAATACTTTCTGAACCTGTGTCATCTCACACTGTTATCAGAGTTCAACAGCTGAGATGATCTATTTCTTCTTCAGGTGTTGTATATTTGCAACCACAGCTAAGACAACTTAGTCAGAATTACTTTCCCAACTTCATCTTGAACAGTTGCTTTTCTGGTCAGTACTGCTTGCTTTTATTAGAGGTCAGTAATTACAGCATGTAAATTTATCTAGGCACAACTTGCTTTGTGCAAGGAAAAAGTTTATCTTCTGGCCTAGCATTTGATGAAATCCACAGTTAAATCTCAGAAAGATACTCAAAATCCCTTGAAGGTTTATCCTTCTTCCTTGCCTGTTTGCTTACCTACTGGTGGGTGTCAGCTGGCCCAGGGAGGATTAAATCTGATATAGATAGGAACCACTGTGCTAAGGGCTGTGCATACATCAAAGATTATTAAGCGTAAGTGCCTTGCAATTCACACAAATTGGCAAGAAGAGAAAACCATTAGTCAGTGGTAAAAACATGATCTTAAAAACTGCACAAGTAAATTCCCAGGCAGACTTATTGCATGCCCATTAAGGTTTGAAATGTTTTCTTCTCATGACTTCCAAATCTGAGCTGGGATGACTGTTGTCACCCCAACTGAATTCTGCCTCCCCTGCCTGTTTCCTGCAGTCTCACACACCAGTACAGCATTTTTCTACTGCTAATTAAAGAAACCACATTTTAAAAGTTTATTCATGAGCCTAAGTAACCACACGGCTGCTTTAAAGGTTGCATACAGTGACTCATTAAAGCAGCTGCATTTTTTTCAGGTTCCTGCAGAACCCATTAGAAAGGCTTCATTGTTTTAATCAGTAGCAAAGAAGTTTGCCCTCATACCAATTCCCCAACACTTCTGTTGAGTGTTTTCTGAAGCGTACATAGCCTTACACTGTGTGTGGTTGGGGATCTGAATGTTTTCTACTTTGCAGCCAATTTATTCCCTTATCCAGCCCCTATTTAAAAAGAAGAAAAGAAAAGAAACCTCAGTGGATCTTACAATGGAATCATAATGCTGGGGCCTTAAAATTTCACATGCATGTGCTTAAAAGGAGAACCTGCAATCTGTTAACTTTACGGTAGGTTGCCAGCTTTTAAACTGTTTTCCATAGTTATTCCTTTAAGAGTGCTCATTATGTAGGAATCAGCTGGGGATAATGTTTATCTCTCTGCCATAGAAAGCCTTTCAAGTTGCTATCAGTAGCACAAGAGCAGAGAAGTTATTGTCAGATCAGTTGGCAATTCTCCTTTGGCTGGATTATGCCCTCATGTGGAGGATGTTTGGCTCACAAAGGGTTGCTAAAATCTCACATGTTTGAGAAGTATGGTCAGATTTAGGATGGTATAGTGTGTTTTTTCTTGTCCTCCATACAATGTTAGAAGCAAGATAGAGTTATGCAAAATATACAAATGAACAGCTGCCCACCAAGCTTTAATTTTAAAGACACTGAACAAAGTTCCAAAGAATTCCTTGGTATATGCTATGTGAGTCTTTTTAGCACTTTCACCCAATTAGTGAAATGTTTGCCAATTAATTTTATATCAAATGCTAATTCATCTATCAATTTATTTACTCTGAAAGTGCAATGGGTATGTTCCCATGCATGTATGTAATCCAGCAGTGAACTCTTTATTCACTTTTAACATTTATGTATATGAAAAAAGCAATCATTCTGAAGAGGAGGCATGCCTTGTTTTAAATCAGTGAATCTTAGTTTTCATATCTGAAGTCCCATCAATCCCAGGCTATGAAATAACCTGGATCCCATAATGTCATTTTATCCAAGAAGGAGAAGCATATCATAAACAATGGCTGTATAGTAATAATATATCAGTTACAGTATATTAAAGGACTTTAAAAGTGTGGTAATATTGTTGACAATGCAACTATAAGTGTAAAATAATGAGTGAGCTAACTGGGACTTATCAAGACATACATCAAAATCATGAGTGAAAGCCAAATGACCTTGTGTTTGCCACTGTGTAAACAATCTTTTCCTACAACCAAGCACACCAGTGAAGGATCCAAATAATTAGAGCGAGCTAACTGACACAGAATTGTATTGTATTGTATTTTGGTTCCCAAACCCAGCTCTCTTTGAAGCTGGTCCAAGAAAGGCTCTATTTAGTAAGATGCCCAGTTCCTTTGCCTCAGCACATCCAAGTGGAGATTGGTTCCTATGCCCTCCTTTCCCTTTTTGTACTCATGGGGACTCCTTCAGTATACGTCCAATGGTATGCATATCCCTGGTTGAGAAACACTGTTTCCATGATGTTGTTCAGCAGACAACATCTTAGAATAGGGATTCCCTTTCATAGCTGACATAGGAGGATATGTCTTGATAATTATTAAAGAATCCATGCAAAAGAAAATGATGTTTTAATTGATTGCAATGTTCTTCATCCACGAAGGCTATGATCCTACATACCAGCTTTTCTCAATATGCTCCTTCGGGGTGGGAATTCTGAATTTGTAGGCCCTTTGCATCTTGTCTGTGCAAACTGAGAAACACTGTCCCATTGAACTTTGTGAAGTTTACCTCCAAGCAGACCAGTATAATATTACACTGGAAAACTGCCATTTGAGAAACGTATAGTTTATGGGTATGGTGAATTAGTTGCACAATTCTTTGAATTGTGGACTTTTCATTTCTTTTTCTTTTTTTAGTATTCTCTCTTCGGAATGACCTCCTTTGGCCTATTCTTCCTTACAGTAAGAAAGGCCAGACACCAATTACTTCTGTTCTCCATTTATTTTAAACTAACTTTTTCCATTTGTTTATTTTAAACTAACTTTTTCTTATGTTTCTCCTACACTTCCCATTTTATAATCAAGTTTGTAGTTTCACCCGTTGTTGTTATTTAATGTGACAACTGGTCCATCCCCCCATTCCTGAGAAAAAGATGGTTGTTTAATTGTTTCCTATTATTTTATTTCACTGAAACATGGTGAAGACTGTAAAGCCAAAAATCTGACAGAATCTTACAAAAGCTAATACTCTCATCCAAGTACATCAGGAGGATTTAAAGAATGATGATTGTCACCATCATAATAAAACAAAGTCCAGCAAAACTTATTTTCTGGAAATAGCTTAAAATGGCATTCATGCAGACAGAGAACTTGGGTGTGTTCAGTTACATGTCTTAGCCTCTTACATTAGTACAATAAGACCAAAGACACTGTTTTCACTTTATGTCCTGTCCATCCCAGCTATTTATTTAAATCATGGTCAGATTTAACAATTCCTATGTCTGATGCCTATACGTACAAGAGAGATATGCTCAACCATTTATCAAGGGAAATTCTTGTAATGACCTATTTTTGAAGGACCTATTTTTGAAAATTCATTGTTTTGGGTTCACTTATCATTTGGGAATGCATCAAGATTTTAAAGGAATTGTTAGAAATAATAATAATAATAATAATTTATTAAATTTATATGTCGCCTGACTTTCAGTGACTTCTAGAGACATGCTTTGTGACCTCCTTGGGAAGCCTCACAATCCTGACCTAGATATTTAAAAGATATGGCACTGTAAAGACCCTGTCTCATATTAACACATTTATTTCTAGGGTTAGTATTTCTTCTCAAAACCCTATTTTATCTCTATCCAAAATAAGATTACAGGTCCAAATTATTAGCATCCTCCTGTCACTGCGGACAATCTTCTCCCACTAACACCCCACCAAAAAGCACTCAGACAATTGTATTCTTCGTTATTCACTCTCGGTTCTCACTGTACGTGCATGTTCAGTTTGTATAATATGGTGTAGATTGTCTTGGACTTAAGAGCAAATGAATATAAACTGTTTTATACCATTTAGTCCTCGCTCATTATTTGGGTAGTTGTTTTGGTTTGGGCTTAGGGATCACTGTTCCCACAATGAGAAAACTGCTCCCACAGTAGCCAATTTAGACCTCGAGAGACATAATGCATGCTGGGGAAATGGGGAAAGAGAATCCATTCACACTACATGTAACAGCACATTGAGGAAAACAATCCCCAGTAGCACATTCTCTCTTTTACAATCTTCAAAGACGGTAATCCAAGATTAGGACTGTCTGAATTGATGTAGGGAAGGGTGCTATGATTTCAGCTAGCTCAAGCAATAAGATGACCTTTTGCATCCAACCAAATATTGCTCTGAACATAATTAGGTTTTAGAAGAATGAGAATTGCCTAAGCTCTAGCTGGCCTCCTTAATTAATTTAATGGTCATAAAAAAGAATGATTATCTAACCAAGTCCCCATATTCATTATGTAATTACAAATAACCAAAAGCTCCAGACTTTGGACTTCTTCACATTTAAGATGTGTTGGCACTCAAATAATTGGTCTCTGTGTTTGTCTGGTTAAAAAACTATCAGATGCTCACTTCAACAGTAGCAGCCAACTCATCCCTTGGGGTGCCATAAGGAAAGAGTGCAGGAAAATAGGGCAGTATGCCTTTTGCTCTGTTAACTAAGCCAAACAAACCAAGAGGTAATATATATATAGAAGACGTAATCATAGAAGGGTCAATTTTTGTCCAAAGAATGCTTTAAGACAAGGCATTTATAGTGCAATTGCCCTTCTATCATGGAATCATACCAGGACCTAGACAATGCCACCATCAATTTCCTGGCTCCAGACTTATTTTTATATCCTATAGGGCAATTCTTGTAAATGGCTTTTGCTTCCTTTCTAGAGCTTAACTTCCTATTGTAATTATGGTTTCTTCTCTTCCTCCTATTCCAGTTCTCCTTTACAAAAATATAAACAAAGGAAATTTTGGCTACCAAAACCAGCTCTCACTTCTGCCTGTCTATGTGAGAGTCTCAACAAACTTTAATGACTTGCTTCCTTCACGTCTTTCTCTTCTGGAATAAACACATTGGCTTAATAACTACTTAACTAAGGAATTCTGCCTGCCTGCCTGCCTGCCTGCCTGCCTGCCTGCCTGCCTGCCTGCCTGCCTGCCTGCCTTCTTGTGCAATTTGCAAATAAAACAAAAGTACTATCAGAAAATTTAAAAGAGACCAGCTTCTTGCTCAGATTTGAAAGAAGGACTCTCAGGATTTGAAACACAAGTGCCAGAGCCAACTAACAAAGCAAGAGAAGTCCATCTGGCCAGCTTTCTATTGTGAAACAAAATAGATGGCATTATGAAACTGCATAGATTCAATTCTCTGATAAATTCTCTGGTTGTGAAATTGACTAGATTTGAAACTGGACCTTCTCAGAGGAAATCACTGAAATTTATAACCCAGTTTATAAACATGTTTATCCCGAAATAAGGTTAAATCTAGCTTTGTAAGTCAGACACTTAAAAATCATTTAACATAATGGAATTGTGATGGCATAGTGAATTTAACCTTTTTAAAATTTATCTGAATTTGTGCAATTTTCTGGAGCACACAAGGTTGTACCTTGCTAAGTTTTGAGCAAGATGAATGGTGATCAGGTAGGCAGGAGCTTCAAAATGTCAGGAGCTGAGAAGAGGAAAGACTGAACTTTAGCAATTAAAATCACTGCAGTGTAAACAGTTTGAAGTATATTTGATAGTAAGGGTACTTCAAAATGTCAGAAGAATTGGAGGGTCATCATGAGGAGTTGGTAAAAGGCAGTGGATAGTAGCGATGATTGGTCCATTTTATGAATGATGCATAGAAAAGCTAGAATGAAGTGTGGATGATCAATTGCTCTTCTACCTGTAGTTTATTTTAGGAATGCTTCAACCCACCAGGTAGCATACTCAGCACCATTAGTATGGATGGATAACCCCTATGCAGTCCTCAGTCTGATTTTATGTGGCTCTTGGACTAATGGAAAATCCTTCAATAACTGATTAGCTCAGGTGTCCTTGCAAGAATGTTCTGTCTCCCCACCGGAGTCCAGTGGGCAGAGAAGAAGAGGAAGAGAGACAAGGAAAGAGGGGGAGGGAGAGAGAAAGGAATGATAGAAACACGAGAGGGTTGTGCCAGATCTGGCACTAGCTACCACTGGCATTCAGCTGCAGACAGATTGTATCCGATAAAATGTGGACCTCAGAAATAAAACGTCTTCATTCCTGATAAAATGGAAATTATTCTTATAATTTATATTTTACAAGATATTCACATATGTTTCAAGGATGAATAAACACACATAAAGAGAAGCATTCGATTATTTTACCCAACCCACAAGGATTTAGTACACCATGTGGACGGAGGGTAAACATCAAGGATGCATGAGGGTTTGGGAGGGGGGGTGTCAACATCCACAAGATGGTGGGCACCAAGGATTGCCTTGCCAAAATTCAGTAGCAAATCATCAAAAACGGGCAGTTCAATTCTTCACTATTTCTGGTAAAAAATAGAAAAAACTGAAGTGTGTTCAGACTTCACTTCATCTAAAACGGGGGGGAAAAAAAATAAACCTTCAGACATAATTGTTTTAAGAATCTGAAATATTGACTTTCATGTCTGCTTGAAACTGTGGTGCCATCACCCCACCTCCTCTGGCTCTTGGATCGTAGAAATAAGGTAGCCCACCAGATCTTGGCTGCAAAAATCTCAGTGATCATCAGAGAGCAAACTGGTATAAGCAACTCTAACGCATTGCTCCCATCCAGTAATCATCTAGATTTTGCAAAGCAGAACTGGGGTGCCTCTAATAATCGAAAAAGTAACTCCTAGCCACCAAAAGGTTAGTCTATACTTGCTCTCCATATATATGTCTGTGTGTGTGTGTGTGCAGTTGTCCATGCCAAAAATTCCTACACATGAGGAGGGACTGTTCCCAAACTCCTTTTTCATGTGAGCTTGCTCTATTTCTGACTGTATCTCCAGTGAAGCATAGCAACTGCATAAGGCGGTGTTGTCCAAACTTGGCCACTTTAAGATGAGTGGACTTCAACTCCCAGAATTCCCCAGCCACCCATGCTGACTGGGGAATTCTGGGAGTTGAAGTCCACTCATCTTAAAGTGGCCAAGTTTGGACAACACTGGCATAAGGCAATAAGACAACGCACAAGACTCGCTCACATGGCCACACAATCTTCTCTGTGTGTTGATTTTAAGGTTTTAACGTGCACCTCTCTGTGTTTACTTTGCACCAACAATATACTTAGCTGAGTGTTGGGCATCGCATCAAATCTTACTCAGCTCCTGGAAAGAAAAGAATCCAATTGTATCCGATCCAATAGGTTGTCCAACTGTATCACACAGTAACAAAAGGGTATCAGTCTGACGCTGGGTCTGAGATCAAACTGTGGCAATTAAACACACACACACACACACATCTCATAGAATTCCTGAAATCTTTTGCACTGTTCACTCTGGGACCATGCAAAATACATGTTTAATATATGTGTATATATCAAGCAGTCTTTCACAGATAGTTATCTCCAAAATGTGTGCATACTGAGTATGTACGTAGAAATAGAGGGAGGTAAAGAGAGCTGGAAAGTGAACCGGAGTTTTATAAATGAGCAAGAGTCGTCATCTTGAATCCTGGGACAATTAAAAGTGGAGATGTGTTATCAAGAGACAGGGGAGAAAGAGAATTTATGATTTTACACTTTGCTATAAAATGTTTGATGACAGTACTAATCTTTCTAATGTAATTTTTGCTTGAAGAGTATATCTTTATTTATCTAAATGAAAACAGTTTATACAGAATCAAAGCTCTAGCATTTTTCCTTTTTACGATCCCAGTGAAATATAAAAATATCATAGCCTCCCACCAAACCATAACATAATAATCAGGCCGCCCCCAAAGCCTATTTTGCCCCCTTTCTGAGCCCTGTCCATGACACCACCAAATTTCAGCTTCCCATAATTCTGGGATAGAAACAATGAGAATTCCAGTTGAAGTCTCAAATAGACCTAACCTGGTTTTAAAAAATTAAAACAATTTTGTCAATCCCTCCCCAAAGAAAAACAAAGCCTGACGTACCCCCACCTGTACTGGGATCCTCACCTCTCCACAAACATTAAGCACATCCCCAGCTACCAAAAGATTACTTGGCAGCCTGGTCTTCTCAGAACAACTACTTCCGCAAGAAGGTTGTGAGTTCTGCAGCTGTTCTTGTAACTTATACTTGTAACCACTAGAGCTTTACAGCCCTTTGGAGACACCAGGGAAAAGGTGCTTCAGAACATAAGGGGCATTCATATAACCCTGCTGGCGATGCCTGAAACCAAATAGGAGCATGTGACCACTTCAGAAGGCTACCTTGCCATCTTGGGAAAAGACACAGATCTCATAAGGAATTGCAGAAGATGCTGTATGAGTATCAGTGCATGCTCCGAAGCACCTTTTCCCCTTGGAATCCAGTGCTGCATAGATTCCCTCCCAACGTGCACATCCCCTCCAGATGCCATGCTCAAAAGGCAAAGGTCTGCAGAGGTCATGCACGTTGGGCAACTGGAGGACAGAGGCACACCCTCTCTCCTCTAACACTCTTTCTCCCATTTCATGTGCAAGCTGAGTATCTGCTGAGCTTATTTGCCAATAGACTTTTTTTTTTTTTTTGCTTAGCTGATGTGGGCAGAAGGCGTGAAAGCTAGCGAGGGAAAGGAGAAGTGTTTTAAGAATGATCTCTTAGAAGTAGTAATAAGTCAGGAGTGTAAATGACAAAAGATTTTAAGGAAGAAGTAACCAAATAGGAATGAAGGGGTGGATGGGGGACAAAACAAGAGGCAGTACAAAATATTGCCAAGGCAGGAATTAAGGATAGGAGTAAAAAGCTGAGTCCAAGATTCAAACTGGAAATGCTTCAAACAAAAATTTAAGTGACTAGAAGGAGACATTGGGTGACCTGTTGCATAACATGGATTTGAAACCTCTATAGTGGTTTCAACCAATCAAATTACAGCTCACTCGGGGTCAATTATGCATTTTGCTAACATGATCTTTGAGCTTCACCATCACAACCTAAGCCAACTGTCCTCTGGGGTTTCTATTTGTCTTAGAGCATATATTGGTACCGAATGTTCTACTATGCAGTTGCAACTCGTTATTGTGAATTGCTTGATGCCAAATGAATCAGATTTACAACTGTTTCCTCAGTAACACTGCTGCATATGACTTGAGATCCAGACAGGCATCATCAAAATCCATCTGCTGTGGGTGAGGGAGGGAGAAGGTAATGGGGGAAGGGGAGGGATTTAATGGCAAACCATATACCCACATCACACGCAGACCTAAATCTGAACGCAGGATTTTGAAGATTTCCACCGCTGATTCACAAGTATTTAATTGGCTGTAATACTTTCTGCCTTTTTTTCATTTAACTTGTTTACTTCACTGTCAGCAACCCAAAAGCAAAATATCCAGGAATTGCACCATCGTAAGTGAAACAATTTTTAAAAAGTGTGCCTTCAGCATGTGACTCATTGTTAACTGATTACAAAACTCCAAGTTTGTAAATAGTTGGTGGCCTAAGTGCTGTGAGAATGGAACGGTGGCATTTTCTTACAGAACTAAAATCCGGGGAAATTAATCTCTCACTGAATGTATTTATTTGGTTTTTTGAGAAAGGGCATTCATTTTGTGTATGATGGGAATTGCGTAATTTAGATCTATTTTCTGTTTGAATTACTTCTGTATTGTGTTTGTACAGCCTGTGGTTTGTAGATGGGTAAATTAAAGAAAAGGAAGATGAATAATTGAATTTAGAAAGTGCATACCACTGGAACAGCAGGGAACTTATTTACAGAGTTAAGTAATACAAATTATACTCAAACCTCACAATGTTGCACTTCAAAGCAAACAACCAGCAGAAATATTACCAACCATCAGGTCAATCTGATGAAAGTAAACACAGATACACAGACACACATGTAAAATGAGGAAATAAAAGTTTAAAATGAAATAAATCAAACCAGGGTTATGCAAGGAAAGGTAAGTCCTAACATGAGTTGGTTAGATTAACATGCTATAGAAACCCTACACTATGGTTTGAAAACCATGCTGTCTTCCTTGGGGAGAATTACACATGATACTGAGGACTCTGTCAGGTGGTGGTACAGTCAGTATGGTAACAGCGGTTGAATCATACCGCTTGCACTAAGACTAAAGGGGTTAGATTTTAGTCTCTGCATATTCACATGAAAGGGGAGAAAACTGAAAGAGAAGTCTGCTTGTGCTCTTAGATGCACGTGCCTCAGAGATACGCAGCTCTATTGCCCTTCACAAATCTTTCCCCATCTCCTGTTCCACCAGTGATGTTAATTTAAATTATTTCTGTGTAACTTCTGTAATAATGCTGAAATAGACAAATATGCTTTGAAATGTAATTTCCTTTTTAATTCTAAAACATATCTGAATGCTACGATTAGTTATTGATAAGGGCTATTGTGCTAGATCTCTGCCCAGAGTGCAAATGTAAACAGGTTTAGCTGTTTTAAACTGATGCAGTAAGTTTTATTCAGAGTCTGAAATCTAGAAATAACTCAGACAGAATGGGTGGCAAAACATTCATCTTGGAGATAGCTGTAAAATCACCAGCTATTTAAATAGAAAGTGAGAAGTTGGAGAAACATTATGTAAAACAGATCTTTGGGGCTGACTCTGGGCCTACGAAAGAAACAGGAGTATCTCAAAATGTTAATAACGATGAGCAGGTGGATATTCTAGGTCAGCCTTGTCTGGAAAACTATGGTTAGCCGTTTGCTCTTGCTCTAAGGAAAAAGAGGTTCAAATGGCTTTCAGACACACACACACACACACACACAAGCACACACACCTTTAATGAATTCAATTAAATATAATGAATACTGCATTTGGCTTATTCAGTTTCCAAGATTCTATTAACCCCTTACCTACTTAACAATAAATCTCACTAATGGGATTCATTATGAATCTGTGCTCTGCAATTAGAGGCATGACACATTATGTGACAGAGGTAATAAAAAGCATTCTGACAGATACCAACCTACCCAACAAATAGAGCAACTGGCGAGGCATACAGTGGTCACCCATTCTGATGACATGTGCCACCCATCACACCTGGACTCTTGATAACCACAGACTTAGTGCTGGTGGACTCTGCACAATCCAAGCAGGTTGGAGACACGGTTTTGCCAACAAATGCCAAGGATGGAGCAGACAGTGTGCATGTGAAATTTCTCCAGTTGTTTGATGCGCCTTCAGTATAGAGTCCAGGACTCACACCCATATAGGAGAGAAGGGATAACCACAGCTCTGTAGACTTTCAGCTTTGTGGAGATATGGATGTTGTGTTGATTGAGCACTCTAATACACAGCCACCTCAATGCCTAGCTGGCCATGCTGATGCTGGAGCCAATTTCTTTGTCCAAAGACCCATTGCTCGAGATGATGCTTCCCAAGTATTTGAAGCTGTTTACATTTATCATTTGGGTGTCATCAACAGTGATTTTTGGTTCTACATTTGGAACAGGCTGGTAAAGTACTTCAGTCTTGTTCAGGCTGATAGTCAAGCCAAAGAGCATGGCAGGGTTGAGAATTTGTTCGTCCTCAACTCTAGATTACTGTCTTTGTGTGCCAGGAGTGCACAGTCATCAGCAAAGAGGATTTCTTGGATGAGTGTCTGGAGGCACTTTGTCCATGTATTCAAGCGGCGAAGGTCAAAGAAAAGCCGTCCAATCAGTACCTGATATACACTCCCTCCTTCAGACCCTGTACAGCACATAATAACATGCAAGTGAAGAACAGATTGAACAGGTCTGGGGCTAGCACACAACCCTGTTTTACCCCACTGGAAATGGCAATGCAGCTGATGTATCACCACCATTGTAAAGAACCTGCCTGTCATTCTGTTGTGAAGTAGCTGAATCAACTTCATGAATTTCCCCACGCATTCATAACGTCTCAGGATGAGCCTTTCTCTGCCACCACTCATCCTGCATTTCTCACAGTTCTGTCTGTACTTTGGACTGCAGGTGCTTAAACTTGTCTTTCTTTGAGACAGATGATGGATCATTCTGCTGGTCTGCATAGGCCTTGTTCTTGTCTTGGAGGGCTGCTGAAATGGTCTCATGGTTTTCGTCAAACCAGTCTTGATGGACCTGGGTTTTCAATCTGACTACATTTGTTGTAGTCTGCATGATGACATCTTTAAACTGTGTCCACTTTTCAGAACAGGTTCCTACACGCGGTAAATTGCTGGAGAGTTTTTCATTCAGTACATCTAAGAAATATTGAACTTGGCCTGAGTCTTGCAGTCTCCCAATGTTGAATGACTTCCTGACAGTCCTTGGTTGCTTATGATGTAAAGAGACTATGTGCAGGTTGAGGACTGGCCAGACCAGCCTGTGATCTGTCTAGCACTCAGCACCTTGCATGGCTCAGGTGATGGTGGCATCTTTAAGGTTGCGCTGAAGTACTATGACATAGTCAAGTAGGTGCCAGTATTTGGACCTGGGATGCATCCAGGTAATTTTGTACTTGTTTGCAAATCTGAACATCGTGTTAGTGATGCACAGGTTGTGCTCGGCACATTTGCTCAGAAGGAGCAGGCCATTGCTATTTAGTTTTCCCACCCCATGTCTCCTGAGTATTCTGCCCCAGTTGTCGCTGTCTGTCCCCACCCTAGCACTGAAGTTGCCCAGAATGACAAGTTTGTCATTGGCAGGGGCTGTTTGAATAATCTGGTCCAGGTCCTCATAGAAACCTTCCTTGTCTTCATCTGGACTCATGAGAGTTGGTACACAGGCACTGACATTGATGATGTACCAGGACTTGCTGAGAGGAAAATAGAACTTCATAACACATTCTTTTATTCCACTGGGTAGAGCAGAGATGTTCTTCAGCAGAGCAGTTTTGACTGCAAGATCTACTCTGTGAGTCCTGTTGTCGGTCTGTGGTTTCCCTTTCCAAAAGAATCACCACTCATTGCTTCCTGTAATGAACCCTCATCTGCCATCTCACTGAGTGCAGCAATGTCAATGCTACAACAGCGAAGTTCAGCTGCTACGAGTGCTGTTCGTTTTTCAAGCCTTGACACTTCATCTCTATCCAGCAAGGTGTGGGCATTCCAGGCTCCAAAAATGATTTTTCTTTTATTCATTTTTCTTTTTTTTAATAACTTTATTAAATTAAAAAAAGAAAAGAAAAACCTAACAAAATCTAGTAATCAAGAAAAAGAATAGCAAAAAGAAGGAATAGAGAAAAGGGAAGAAAACAGAGTGCAGAAAGAAAAAAAAGAAACAAATACAAAAAAAGAATGACTTCAGACTTCTTTTACAGCAGATAAAAGTAAAATTCTTACTCTAAGATTACAACATAAGATCCATTTTTTCTATTGTCTACTAGTATTACTAATCATCAAATCCATATATCATGATTTCATTTTCTTCTGTTTCACGCGAAAAGTCCAAAAAAGGCTTCCGACTAGCATTAAAATTAGTCAACATCTTTTCTCTAATCAAAGCTGCCAATTTTGCCATCTCTGCCAGCTCCATCAACTTTACCATTCATTCTTCCATTGTAGGTAATGTCACGTCTTTCCACCTTTGAGCATATAAACATCTTGCTGCAGTTATCATATATAAAAACAAAGTTCCATGGGATTTTTCCAATTGTTATCCATCAAACCCAAAAGAAATGTCCCTGGTTTCAATTGTATATTGGTCTTTAAAATCTCTTTGATTCATTTTTCTTGATGCTTGAGTGCTAAGGAGATGATCTGCCAGTCGTGGTTAATTAGCCAGATGTTGTGGGGCAGGCAATGTTTAGGGTACTTTTTCTAACCCTCTCCCTCATGCGAGGGTGGGCAGTGGTATCCTAGAAGGGCTGCCCAGTTGTCCTGGACGCTGTTGGACATCTCTGCTGCCCCAGGTACTCAGTTGAATGACTACTGGTCCAAGGGCCACCCAAGTACAGGATTGTGACTACAACTGCCAGTGGTCATCTCCACCTGTTGCTTCACCACTCCCCCATTGCCACAAGGCTCAACGAATTAGGTTTGGACCGAGGTGATTTACAGATGACTTGTAGATGAAGATGAATTGCACAACAGAAACCTGTGTGCAATGGAGTTTTAAGTGGAACAGCTGTTGCACAGGGGCAGTCCCACTCTCTTGGCATAAGAGACCTTAATCCAGTGGCATGGAGAACCATTACAGCTAGAAACCTCTCCTGCTGCTGTGGATGACCAGGACATCTAAATGTCTTGTCATGCTCTTAGCATTCCACAATGTCTGCTGGGCCTGCCTTCTTGACCATTGGTCCATTGGTCTCCTCTGCTCAATCTGCCAGGGCCAGACCCTGGGATAGAAATCCCCTACCTCACCGAGAGTCAAAGACCCATCGATACCCTCACCTTGTTTGGCCTGTCTGCTGAAACAGTTTACCAGGGTGTGGCTGCTGTGTGTGTTACAGCTACATGGAGCCACAGGTGAGAGATGAGTGCCAGGTCGGGACCAAAGGTGAATGAACAGCCCTAAAAAGGGCACAGCAGGCCCCTCCATCAGAGGTGCTACTCGTCGCTGGACATCCTTCCTGGACACCCCTCTTTGGACCCCCATATACCCCTTCATATACCCCATACAGCCGCCTTGTACAGTGACATCAACTGACATCTACAGATGCTAGCACATAGCAACAGGACTAGCAAAGCAAGAGACATTTGGCTCCTACCCACTGCTGACTAACATTGGGGTAGACACAAGCAAGTCTACTCTCTACTATCCTGGAGAATAACCAGGGGTAGATTTCCTAACAGAGGACATGGAAATGGATACCCTGATAAAATCTTGATCAGAACTTGGCACTGCAATCTTACTATGAAAATTAACCTTGGGGAATGATCCATATGCCATCAAAAACAAGTGCTGGAATGGTGACAGCAATTGAGTAATGACTGCACTGGGTCTAAATTGCCTTATGAATCTTCCTGAGAAAATATTTATATTTTCTTTTTAAGACTGGTTGCCTAAAAGATTTTTGAACACAGCTCCTGTTCTAGATCTCTGCCAACATTGAGTACCCACTGATCAGTCAATGCCATAGCTGAAAACCTACCTTTGCACTTTATCCTGACTTCTTTCTGCTGCAGCCATGAAATTTGTTGCAAACAAGGAATTTCTGGTTTTAGACAGTGAGTATCGCTGCAGAAGCAGCCCTGTAATGCAAAGTTGTGATGAGGGACACAATTTTGGTGGTCACTAGGTAGGATGGCTGGCTCACCTTGGCTTCTAGCTCCTGCTATCCTAGTATGGCAACCAGAAATCAGTTCTGATACAGGGTCACAGTAGACAGGACAGGGGACTAAGGGGGTTTCCGCCCCAGTGAGCATTTTGGTGGCACACTGAGAAGGTAGATAAGAAATGACTTATTGATAGCTGGCCAGGAAGGACATGCTTGGATCGGCTGATGGATTCCTGCAACTGCTGTAGACTAAGAAAGTCTATCAATAGACAGAAGAGCCTGCTTAGTTCCTGCTTCCTTTTCACTGTGAAATTATACCGTTGAGCCATGTGGGAAGGCTGGTTGCCTGGAAGTTCCCTATGACATAACATAAACGAACAACCCACACCTGTGATATGCAAGTAGCAAGGGCTTATACATTCTGGTTTAAAAAAAAAAAAAAAGCTTTTCCTCCCCAGAGGCGCTTTTAAATCTGGAAGAATTAAGCAAAAACAGATGTTGGGAAGGGTATCAAGCAGGAAAGCTGCTCAAAGTGGGGGAAAAATTCTCTCTGCTGCAGTAGGGGAATCAGTATTGGCTCAAGAGTTGGGAAACAAGGCTGGGGGGGGGGCGGTTGGATCTGCTCAAGTTGTCATTGGAAGAAAAGTCACGACGTGTGGCCATTCCACCGCTCTGCCCACAGACCTTTTGTCTGTGTTCTCCATTTGGACTCAGTCTGCACAAGTAACCCAAGGCAAGACAATAAGCTAAGCTTATCCAAGAAAATAATAAAATTGCTTTGGTTTGTGGGCTCAGGGAGGGCTGTCAGGGATCGATGCTTTTGGTCCAAGAGTTCTCCACTGTTGCTCACAGTTCTGGCCCCGATCCAAAGCAAGCCCAGGAAAGTCTAGTGATTGCAAATCAGGAAGAATGCTGGGCAACTCAACATTTGCGAGCCTTTGGGTGCTCATTTGATTGATCCTAATGATGGTAACACTCATGGTATCTTTTGGCAATTGATGTTGTTTGCTTTTCCATGGACCAAGAAGGTTTTTGCATGACTTAGAAGATACCATGTTTAGCCATTCAGGATGAATTTCTACTTCCATAGAAAGAGGGTTTTATCTGTTTAATGAGAGACACATTTTGAGGTCCAATATCCTTCAATGACCAATTACAATTATACAACTGAGCTTGACCATTGTTAATGTAGACAACAACCAAAATTATTATTTGAACTTGTTAATATCCATGCTATGGATGTTTCAGCACAAACTCTTGGCACTGTTGGCACTGAAAATGATAGAATTGGTCCCCATGTTTCTGTATGCCTCAGTAGCTGGAAGGGGCTCAATTTCTCTTTGTTCCCCACAACTGGGTATAATCTGAGGCAAGAGCACCACATTGTCTTGTCTTTATTCTGTTGTTCCTTCTCACATTGATTTAAAATTACAAATCTCATGGTTTTGAAAATCAATTCTAATTTTTAGATTTTCACCGTTTCTTTCCTGCTCCCCATTGTTGGAGCATCTACCTAAAGAAGAGTTCTGAAGAATTCAGTTTGGAGTTAATTTGATTGGCCCTAAACAGAACATCCAGCTAATATTTTAGAAGGATGTTGTTGTTTTCAGTTGCAAAGAGAGTCAGAAGGATACTTCTGTTCTTTCAGCTGCTCCTGTTATTAATTAGCTTGTGGAATTGTTTTTAATCCTGGTTTTAATTTATTTGGTTATTTGTTGTAAACTGTGCTGAGGCAAAAAAATAAAATAAAGTATTCATTCCCAATGAGTGCAAATCTACGGTACCATTAAGAAATATGAGGACTGGAACGGGCTTATAAATATTCAATGGACCCAGAAGAATAAAACAGAGAGTGAACAATAAAGGGTGGAGGAAACAATTTGTTAGAGTGATTCAAGGCTCAACAAGCTGTGTACACTTCTGAAAAACAAATCTGAAAACAAACTCAGCCCATTAATGTAGTATTAACTAGGGAGGCAGCTAGGCTGTTGAGTTTAGTGTTGTGTCCAACATTTCTCTTGCATTTTTTCCTACTCATTCTCATTCAGTTGGGTGAAAGAGCATTTGCATCCTTTTTTCAAGGGAAAGGAAACTTGGTCAAGTTATCATTGATGCAGTGTGATGTGTTTGCAGCTCTTTAGTAACAAGAGATGAACAGATGTATACAAATAGCAAGTCTTCTACAGTTATTATACCAATAGTTTTTGCAGTATCGTCAGCTTCTCACAGTTAGATTTAATTCCAGGTGACAGCACTGGGAGAAGGAGGACTTCTATCAGGAGTCTTCAAATTGGGAAATGTGGGAAGCCACCAAAGTATCAGAGGAATAGAAAGAGGTATCACAGAAAACAACACCAGCGGTAACACCCTTTGTCAGCTCCAACAAAAAGGAAGGTTACAAAGATCACTAGAAAAAAAGCAAATGCACTGAGAATGAGGAGGAGAGGAGGAGGAGAAAAAAACTTTGTAGAAATCGCAGGAGAAAAAAATTGGGAGAAATTGCAAAGCATATTTCCAGTCAGCATTAGCCAAACATTTGAGAAGCAGTAGCAGAAGCCCTCTACACAGAAAATATACAATAACACTTATGAACACATGAAGTTCTCAGAAGGGAGAGCAAGCTGCCCCAATGTTTTTGCATTTGTCATAACTTGAGAAAGCACCAAAAGAAAAACCCTAAATCATATGCCAAAAATTGCCTTCCGGTTTCTTGGAAGTCATATTTCTCTGCGAGAAGAAGGTTCTTTTTTTCTACCTCATTCTCAGGATGCTTTAGAATTTCTAACTAATATGTTTTTAAAAAATTGTGCTGCAAGATGGAGGATACTGCTGTGGGGATTTCTGTCCATCATCTCCCTTTCCCTGCCTGCTTGTGCTTCTGAATCTGTAAAGACCAATGGGAGGAGTTTCCTTAAAACGCTTTCCTTTGGGATTTAACTGAACTGTTGGAAGCCAGAGAAGCTGCAGAGATGACTGAGTAATAAAGACATTCATACAGGTAGTCCTTGTTTAGCAACCATAATTGGGACCGGCAATTCAGTCGTTAAGTGAAGCAGTCACTAAGTGAAACATCATGATTTTACAATTTTACTTCAACTTTCCTTTGCTTTACAGACCTCCAAAGGTCGTAAATGTGAGGATTGGTTGTAAAGTAACTTTTTCGTCACTGTTGTGACTTTGAATGGTTGCTAAATGAGGTAGTTGCTAAATGAGGACTACCTGTACATGTTTCTCAGCCACATTCTACTACATTATGCACAGGAATATATTTCCTAGTCCTCCTTCCCCCCACCCCCAAGAATTTCTTCGAAATGTTCTTCTGGTTTGGGATAATTTAAAAGTAATTTCCATAAAATTTAATCCGAGTGGGCTTAAAAATTGGAGGAGAACAGTTGGGTATCATATTAACTGATTTTGCCCTCTGCTCCTGGTTCTCTGCTCCTGATTCTGAGCTATCATACTTTCATCCAGAGTGTGCATCTTATCAGAGGATAAACCTGTTTTGAAAATGACTATATTTGAAATGGTGTTCAGATCTGGGGAGGAGGAGGAGGAGGAGGAGGAGGAGGAGGAAAAGGAGGAAGAGGAGATGATGATGGTCAGCAATTTTAGTATCTAAATTGCATATCCAGCAAACATAAAGTTGATCCTATAATTTCCAAACATGGTGACATGAGGTGCATTGTATAATTTAGATTATGGTAATTATTTCTGAATTTGCAACTATACATATAAATTGTCATAATGAAATTTGAGGCAAATCAATGCCCTTTCTCTTTTGAGAAAGTGACCACCTTATCACTGTCCACATGTTCACTGAATCAGGTATACAAGCTTGTCCTATAACCTTCTAGAATTTATGACTCCCAAGGTTTATCAGCAGTATAGTAATAATAATGAAAACCAAACCAAAACCACATGTGAAGTTACATTTGTAGTTAATTAAGTCTGTGGCTTATTTGTGCATAAACCACATTTGTAACTTATTGAAAAACAACATAGTTTATTTGAAAATATGCATTACATCACAAAAAAGTGATTGTAGTACTACCAAAGTACAGGAATTTAGGGCTGTATTGGAACAGGCTTTACTCATAAAAATTCAAAAAGTGAAACTCCTATAGATCTGCATTAATTAGGAGCTGAAACAAAATTAGAAATAAACCATAATTCTATAGGTTCTGTAACAGCATTGTTCTCAACAAGCGGGGCAAGTTACAGAAGAAAGAAATAGATATCTCTCTGCAAAAAGAAGATATTAAGTGTATCTGCTGTGGTAGCAGGAAATCTGAGCTAAAAAGTTCTCATGGTCTAGAATATCCAGATCCCCAGTTCCAAATATCTTGTGTTTGTGCCAGACCTATCTTGTGTTGGTGGGTGGACCTATCCTGAAGTGTATGGTTGAGCTGTTCCAACTCATTCCTAATTATGGACCATAAATCATGAAAACAAAACTGTCCTATCATTTTGCTTGGAGAAAAATGAAACAATAACATATATAACCTTTAGGGTTTTTATTAAAATGGATTGAAATTTGCAGGAAAGCAAGGATATTATGAGCAGATGAAGGGCACAAAATTTAATATAAATCAGTGTAAGGGTAAACAAGGATATTATATGAGCAGGTTCACTGAACCACATTTAATAGAAATCAGTGCACAGGTTTTCAGGTGACACCATCTTGAATACAGAAGCCACCTGCAACATTCCCAAAGTTCTAGTTGTCCTTTACCATCTGATTTAGCTGAAGCCAACCATCTGCACTCTTTCTGGTGGCAGTGCCTAATTGTAATGGTACAGCATATGGGAATGGCCTTGGGAGGCAGGGCGAAGAGCCACAGTCAAGGGAACAGTCAGATAAAAGGCAACTTAGCCTGCAGCATGAATGTGGGTGGGGCAAGCAGCTCATAAGGGACCCTCCCTAGTTAACTGGGCTGTAAAAGGGATGGGGGGGGGAAATGTACTTTCAGATGCACTTGCAAGATTCTGTTAATGTAACCTTACAATAAAGTAGAATTAGCTCATCTGGCCATGCTTCCTGTCTGGTCTATCTTGCAATATACCTCACTAATATACTTGCACTCAGAGAGCCATGGACATCTATAAGTAGAGTCAAAACGGGATGAAAAAGGTGGTCACACTTGCACAGCCAAACAGTAGCAAGAAAACAGACCTGTGCATCTGTATTAGTTACAATTTTGCAAAGAGAAAACAGCTAATAAATCCTGCCACAAAGGAAGAATTGTTCATCTCCACAACAGCAGAGGGATAGAGCCAGTACATAGCCCGTTGGGCAATTTTAAGCATGCCGTCTTGTATCATGGAAGGGCCGACTAAAGCAAGCATGTGCATTAAGGCTTGTCCCAAGATCTTCTGTGGGGAGATTCAAAACAAGTCAAGATGGCAGCAGCAACTGAGTGATCAAAGCCGCACTCCTTTGTATGTGTGGGTGGGGCTTCGATTGTACGATTGTGGCTGCCATCTTGACCATTTTTGCCTCCCTCCCAGCATATTTTGTTTATTTATTTATCAAATGTATATGGCTGCCCATCTCACAAGAAGGGACTCTGGGCAGCATACAGCAATCACATAAAACAATATATAAAAAGCAATCATTATAAAAATCCCATATGTATCCTGTGGTCTGTCTCCAAAACAGGATAAGGGACTAGAGAGCTTTTCTGTGCTGTCCTCCTCCTTTGCCATCTAAACAGCATTTGGCAGAGTGGTTTTCACCATATAATTCCCTTGTGCAGAGAAGAGAGTGAGACAACAGTGATAGTGTCCTGATCTCCTGCTATGGACACGGTGATGATATCACTCAAGCTTCTTAGCAAGCTGGTTTTGCATCCTCTCTCTCTCTGTATGATGGTGGCTTGTGCAGATATTAATTGCCCTCAGCCTTTTCTCAGCAGGTGCCTTCAGGTAAGGAATAAATGAGCTAAACCTGCCCATCACTTCATCCTGATTTTGGCGAAGATCAGGATGGAGACAGTTTTGTAAGCTACTCATAGTTTCTGTTGATCAGATTGGCAAAATAAATTAATAAATTGGGAGTGTTGGGCAGGTGACAATTCTCCTTCTGTAAGACAAGAGAGCATTCCTAGCACGCAGAAGTCTGCAAAGGCAACCACTGCAAAGGATTCATATTTCATGGGTCTGTTCCTGCTCCAGCCCATTTAAACTTTGGAATGGGGCAGGTTAACCCTATTCTATTAGCATAATTATTTTCACAGCAAGGTGCTGTAGAGCCATGTCAAAAAATGGATCTCTTGTTGCTTTATCTACCTTTTAGCATGATCCAGGTGTAAGCTGAGCAATGAACACTACTACACACCCAGGCACAGGCATTCTAACAATGGATACTGTATGATATGTACATGCAAGTTTATAAATTAGTTTTATATACTGGGCAATTAGTTTTGTGATCTATGAAAAGACAGAGGGCATTACTGCTCTGCACTGCCTAAGAGTGACTGCCCTTTGCACTCTCCTTAGCTCCTTGGATTTCTTTAAGCGTGGAACAAAGAGTAGTTGAAATAGGAAACCTTGCAGGGATGAAAGATAAGAGAGTAGGAAATAGGAAGATAATGTATTTGCTTATTTATTTATCTATCATATTTGTATTGTTGCCCATCTCACAAGAGAGTGACTCTGGGCAGCATAATTCATTGTACGCCACAGCTGGAAGTAAAGGCTACAATCCTAGCAGCTGCTGACATCAAGCTCCAGTAGGAGATCCATTGCTGATCCCTGAAGGCTCATCATTTTATTGCTCCATACTGTTTCTCTGAAGAAGAAAAGAGAAGGGGATTAATGGGGCCCAAAGAGTCATCCCCATCACACATCACTTGCAAAAAAAAAAGGGGGGGGAGTAATGGCATGGCATCATTGGCCCATTCTCAACTTCCACACATTGGCATGGCCATCAGTTGAGAAGAAGCCTCTTAATGTAGATTGTATATTTCCCCAGGAGTTGGAATCTTAGCAAAGTCCCAAGTCCCAGAAAACTCTATTTGTTGAAGGACAAAGAAAGACAGGTTTTGCTGGCAGTGGCTTGTATCTGTCTTACCAAAAGACAAATACCAGCCACTTTAGACCCTGGAACTGATATAAGTCTCCTCATCAAGGTGAAGAGGCAACAGGATGTGTCTCAAAGAAGTTCTTCATGTCACTCAAAACCTTGAAGAGGAATTTCAATATCCAGAAGGGAATTCCATGTATTCCATGCACTTTGCATTTCCAGTGCTTGCAGAGACTCTTCTGGAGGCAGGGGGGTTTAAAAGGTTAAGATAACCATGTGATTGAAGCCCCATCTCACTGTCATTGCATGCATGTATAAAGGATCATGGCTTCAACTGCATGTTTGCATCTGCCCTTTTGACTTTTGTTATCACCACCCTTACAGATGCTGCTGTTTCTGCACATGACTTGGTGGCTCTTGGCCCCCCATCACTCTGTTATAAATAAAGGCAGAGTCCTCCATCCCTACCCCTTTTCCCATTCACTGTCCCCCTCCCAATGTTTAGGATGATTCCTCCTACCCCAATAATAGCTGGGAAGAAAAAATCTTTACCCAAATTTATTACAACAGGCCCAGAATAAACAGCTTGAAGTTGTTATCCTCACTATTATAATACCGCAATTGACATTTAGATAGGAGTCATTCTATGGCCTCAGTAATGGCCTCACTACCTTTCCAAATTTTGCAGACACCCTTTTCACTTTCTCAATTTGGACCTGGAAGTGTTGCATGAAATATGTACATTAACCTTGGCTTCCCCCGCCTGGGAATCCAAGGGGATCTTCTGTCTTTGATTAGGCAGAAGTACATCTGGAAGTTCAGTTTACACTACGGAACCTACCCTCAGCTGTAATATCTTACTCTCTCATCTGGACCGTATAGTGTTAGTGTCAACAACAGCAATAAACAATACAAATGCAGTGAACATAAACATTTCAGAAACCGTAAGTACAACCATCATTCAGAGCTTTGCCCAAAAAATGACTAACATTTTCAGCATTCTAGCCCCCTAGATTATGAACTAAAATGCCTCCCAAAAAGAAAAGAACAAAATGACAATCTCCAAAAAACGAATAATGAAAAGAATACTGTGAAGAATAATTACATGGAATACAAAGCAGCGTCTTCATAAATTGGTTAAACATGGAGTGGGGTGTTTAGAGCAATGACTTTCCTGGATAGCAGCAAAGCTCCTCCAGTTTTCTTAGTGGGGAGAGGGAATTCCTGCTACCATCCAGCATATCTTATTTATGAGAACTGATATTGCTTATATTTAAAATTCTTGTTGGTTTGGGCAGAAGGCGGCAAGGTGGCAACAAGAACTGTACTCCAGAACTTCCATTGTCTATGCCAGTGTTTCTCAACCTTGGCCACTTTAAGATGCGTGGACTTCAACTCCCAGAATTCCCCATGCCTGCTGGGGAATTCTGGGAGTTGAAGTCCATGCATCTTAAAATGGCCAAGGTTGAAAAATCCTAGTCTATGCAGGGAAGCAATAGGGATGACATTTCCCAGCATTCTCCACTGAGAAAACAATGCTATTAATATTAATTTCTGCCAGGGAGAGGCAAGAAGAGTTTTACATATGTTCTTCTGGAGAATACACCAGTAAGCAAACCCTTTTGGAGGTGAAGAAAAGTTTTAATGTCCCTCCCCACATGCCCCTCTGCTAGCATTGGAATCTGAATCAAAAAATATTTTAATTTTTATCACGTTTTGAGGAGATTTCTTGCAGATTTTGATTTTACCCTTCTTCCTGCTGTCCCTCCCTGTATCAAAAGTGATCTGATGATTCCCACCCCTTGCAGATTCACGTCTCACAAATTAAAAAGGGTTTCCACTGCTAGTTTAGGGCAGTATGTACTGCCTTAAATTTATTTATCTTGAATCAGGCTCAGAAATAAACTGAAAACCAGTGTAGCAGATCGAAGATTAGTGTTATATGGTCTGTAAAATCCATGCCAGAGAATAATCTGGCCACCATCTTTTGTATGAGTTGTAGTTATTAAACAATTTTCAAGGGAAACCCCATGAAAAACATATAGAAATAATCAAAGTGAGATATGATTCAGGAATGGATCACTATGGACAGATCATCCTTCTACAGGAAGAGATACATCCAGGCAGTGTTTCAGGATTTTCATAGCCCTTTTGGCATCACTTGAAAAGAGCAACGTGTCATCAGGATAAAATCAATGCTCAGCCTGAGAATTCCAAACAACCTCCCTTAACAGCTTCCTGTAGATTTTTAAAAGCATGGGAGAAACAAAATAGATAAAGGCTGAAGGACCAAGCATTAGTCTGTAGCAGGACCAAGCATTAGTCTGCAGCATCTTTTTCTGGGAACATTCAACCTCAAAAGGTTGGAACTTCTGCCAGATAGTCTCCAAGTATCATTTCAGTCAAGCAAGCATGCCAGGAGGGTACCAGGACTGACAGTATTCACAGAGCTATGAAAGGATGCTGAACAAAAGCACACTAGTGAGCAAAGCATTTCTCTGCAACGGGTTAAAGCAGCTGTAAATCTACACATGTACAGACAACTGGGGAAGTCTTTGAAAAAGCAGCTCCAGGCCTTCTGGAGGAGATGTCTCCTCTAGCATTTGGAAGAAGGTGCTTTGCTTTGCCTATGACAACATACACTATTGAGAAGACTGCCCCTGTTTCTTCAGAGCGTGGCTTTCCTTTAGTAATGTTTAGCTAAAACAAGTGGATTTGTTTTTCCTATGTTTCAAGAAATAACAGCAAATCAAACCCTTGGAAGCAACCAGCATCAAAGTTTAAATTGTCTATCTTTTATCTCTCTATTTTATTCCATTCCTCTTTTTTTGTAAGCTGAAACCCAGCAATTGTTGTATTAATAAATCTAACCACTTTCCTTCTGTGTTGTGCTCCATTCTTCTTCATCCACAATAGTAGTTATCAATTCTGTGGAGTCCTTGGGGTTCTCTGAGCTTGGTTGTTTTCTTGCAAACATTTCATTACCCGGCTAGGTAACATCTTCAGTGCCTGCATTTGCATGCAGGGAAACCTCCACCAAGGGGCACTGAAGATGTTGCCTTGCCGGGTAATGAAACGTTTGCAAGAAAACAACCACGCTCAGAGAACCCCAAGGACTCCACAGTTCAGCCCTGAGCTACACATATTCGCTTCTATTAATTATCAATTCAATTAATATTTGAAGGGGAGTGTGGTTTCTGGCAGGCACATATACCAACACAAATACAAATACAAACACACAAAAGGGAAGTGGAAATCTCCAGGACTGGTTTCAGCTGGAGCTGGTAACCCTAGATTGAGTGGGCTCAATGTTTTTTTAAATCTACTCTCCCCTTTGTTGGTGTGGGGTTGTCTTAAATGCAATGTCATCTTCCTTTGGGGTAAATACAGTTAATAATACAAAGTTTTTATAATTTAAATTTCCTGAAATTCTTCTCCCAGCATCTTTGTCACGTTACATGATTGTTGCAATATTGCTCATGATTTATGAATTTCTGAACTATCCTTTATCCAGACTGATTTGATTTCTGAGGAGTGTAAAATAATAACCACACAATGCAATAAAAGTAAACCTATATATCACATTTTAATCACATAACAGGATTATAAAACTATAGAGCATAGAGAGGAAATAAAACCACATTTTAAAAGATACAACACTGAAATATAAAAATGCCCTGAAATAGTAGGGAAAGGACTCTAAAGTCAAATTTCTATACGGAGGATGTTTCAAAACTGAGGCAGCACCAAAGACAGTGTCCTTTCCTTGTTACCAGCAAAACATATTTTTAGCAGCTTCTTCTAAGACAATGGCTAAATTGAAGCTTATGTTACTGGTCAAGATGGCTTGGAAAAGGTCTTCCTTCGAATTTTTTGAGTCCAAGATAGTTTAAGGTTTCAAGTTGTTTACAACAGTATTTCTCAACCTCCGCAGCTTTAAGATATGTGGACTTCTCCCAGAATTCTCAAGCCAGCAGTCTATGTTCTAAATCAACACTGGTTTAGAACTTAAAGTGTACTAACAGTGAATAGATATCTAGTATAATTCTTTAAGAATTTGTATAAAATGACTCATTCTAGCTAAACCAGTCTAAAGTCTATCCAAGTCTTTATTAGCAGATGAAGACTTTTACACATCTATTCTTCGGAAATTCAGTAGAATGCAATGAAGCATCAAATGCCAAACAAAACAATAAGAATGTCTACTAATACTGGCATGTCCAAAGTTGTCAATCAGAGCAATCCTTGACTATCTACCTATGCTCCACTGCCCCTTGTGGTCAGTAGGTCATGAGGTGTTGTAGAGTTAGTGCCACTGGAATCATACGTCCAACACATAGTTAATTAATGAATTTGAACATCAGAGAATGCCCACTAATTCAAAATGTAAATAAATAGAAGTAAACTAAAGTGCATAAAGTCTTGTGAGATAGGTACAACTCTAAATCAGCATAAATTAAGACAGTCAGAGATCAAACTACTTCAAAGGCCTTGGAAGTTAAATTGATGGTGGCATGGAAGTGCCCTTAGTAACAATGTATGGATCTCTTCAACTTATTGACATTAAAATGGGTTATATTCTTCAGTGTAGCAAGAAATTCATAGTCCCCATTGAATATAAATATTAAAATTTAACTTGAACAGCTGATTTATATCCAAATTCATGACTAGATTAATGTGCGTGAGAAAGAAAATGAATACTTATACATAGGAAGCTTTAGCATAATGTGTTTGGGGAAGAGTGATATCTTCTTCTTCTTGATACCAAAGTCATGCAATGGTTATAAATTCAATTTATATCTGTGCTTTAATAAAATTTATATTATTTCCCTGCCAGAACAGCAATCCAGTCTAGTGCCTTGGGCCATGTTGGCTGAATATTCTGGGTGTTGAAGTCAAGTACATAGCAAAGACACCAAGTTGCAGAAGATGGCAAAACTTTTTTTTTTAATTTTGTTGTCAGTATTACAGGCAAAATACATCTGCAAAAGCATTCTGCTTTTTATCACCTTTCGAACTACATAACTAAAGAAGAAAAGTTATGTTTAAATAAATTTAAGGAGGCAAAAGAGATTTGACAGCTCATCATACCTGACCTTCTCTGATGCCTTTCATATTTGATATTGTGAACTTACCATGTAAGAGAAAGATTTGTATTTTTACAATATAAGAGAAAGAGAAATTTGTATTTTACAGAACAGTAGCGTGCTTTGGTCCTCAGCTACAGACTGAAAAAGAAAAGAAAAGAAATAGGAAGCTATTTAAAATAATTAAGGCTTAGCGAGAAGTATGTGTGCTACTTTGCAGCTGGATCTAGTTGTGGGGATACCATCCTGATTATTTTAAATCATTATTTTATAATAAAATCATTATTTCTGATTTTCAAACATTATTCAGGGAACCTGGCATTCAGCTTTATTATTAAACACAGGAGAAACAAATAAACAGTAATGGCATTTGAGGTTTATACCTAAACAGTGTGAAATTTGCATTATAAATGAAAGAAGCATACCAAAGTTAATGGAATAGATACGAGGTCTTTAATTCTGAACTACACATCTTTAATTTTACACATATTATATATGTATGTATGTATGTATGTATATGATGTGTAATACAGAGAGAGAGAAATACAGTACACCAAAATGAAACTAAATTCAGAGGATTACTAAATTGCTAGTAAGGAGCAAAGTGTGACATATCTAATAGAATCAGTGCAGAGACAACAATCCTTTAAGATAATAATTTTATTTTCTTTTTTTTTAAGGAGCCTTAATTTATTGTGATAAATCATAGAATTGTATAGCTGGAAGGGGTCATTTAAGTTAGCCAGTCCTACCTGTCCTCAGTGCAGAAGTCTAAAATAAAGTATCCCCAGTAGATGGCAAACAACTGTCTGGTATAACCCAAAGAATCAGACGATGATTATTCTAATTCTGAGAACAATTCTGGATTTTAACAAGGGCACAGACTTGAATTCACGTTCTACCCTGTTATATCCCACTGCCTTGAAGAAAGAGAGGAAGAGAAAAAGAGCACTTAAGTTGGTCAAGATTCAAGCATTTAAATCAGACCCACAAAAAGATGTCTAAGCAAAATAGTATACCAAGTCTAATCCATAAGTCAAGTGCAGAGATAAAGTATCATATCTGAAGGAATCAGGAAAAAGCATTGTTACCACTAGAAGAGAATATCTGTAGCTCAGGATTGAACTGTAGAGTCCTTGGCGCTCTCTGAGCTCGGTTGTTTGATTGCAGATGTTTCATTAATGAAATGTCTGCAATCAAACAACCAAGCTCAGAGAGCGCCAAGAACTCCACAAAAGTACTGTTGCTATGCAGACAAGCATTGGGCTGTCCAAGTGATGAAAGCAAAGTTGAAATTTCTGGCACAGGACAAGGCAATAACAAATATGCCTAATAAGCTGTCCTGCTTAATTGCAGGTGTGTTTTTGCCCTCAACTTGCACTTCCTTCCTTCTAAGAAAATGTGTCCTATATCTTTGCATTCTTAAAACATTTTGTTGTACCTCCGTACAGTGTCATCAACGCAGTTTGGGGACTGAGGTCAATGAAGCTCCTTTAATTTCTAAATAGGTGAAAACGGTGGGATCCAATTGAAAATCCATGCCAAGGCCCAAGCCTCTAGCTGGTTCTGTGGCCTCACCACCACCTCTTCTTCCTCTGCTTTGAACTCTGAGCTCAACATAATAATATTTCATGGAATTGTACTACCTCAAGGAATACAAATTTTTATTTATTTATTTATATATTGGATTTCTCCGCCGCCCATCTCCCCCACAATAGGGGACTCTGGGCGACTTACAAAAAACATTAAAACTATAAATACATCTAAAACACATAAAACATCCAAAATTTAAAACAATACTAAAGAAAGGAAGATCCAAGCAGATAGCAAATCAGGCTGCAGAGAGCTGACCACTACAGGACTAGCCATCCCCCTGCTTGAAGTATTCCCTCCCCACCCCAGGCCAAGTGGCAGAACCAGGTCTTCAATACAAATGATGTTTAATGTGCCATTTCATGCATGTGTGAAATTAGTAAGCCCAAAATCAATGTGGCCTGCTTGACTTTGAATTAATGTGGTGTGTTAACTCAGACACTGTGGTTTGCAAACCATGGTTTATGATTTAGTTTGCTATAGGAACCTAGCTATTTATGGCTTATTCAAATTATGGTTAAGCAAACCAAGGCTTAGCATGATATATGTTACAGATTAAAAAAAAAAACAACCTTTGTTAAAACATTTCTATACTTCTCTTCAACCAAGCAGATTCTAGGACAGCATACAACAGCAGAGAAAGCTTAATATAATATAATAAAACACTAACATCAGAAAACCAATATTAAAGGCAGCAAATAAAAATTACAAGGCAGACAGGTGAATTGTATGAATTAAAATTCCTGGATCTTAACCCAGTTCTTAACCTGGCCCTAAAAGGACTGAAAAGTAGCCACCCACCAACATAGCTCTTAAGGAACAAATTCTAATATTAATGTTTCCCTGACATACTGATAGTTACCAAT
The DNA here is from genome assembly GCF_059951505.1 of Python bivittatus. Lineage (NCBI taxonomy): Eukaryota > Metazoa > Chordata > Lepidosauria > Squamata > Pythonidae > Python > Python bivittatus. The sequence goes on from NW_028277097.1 coordinate 5,640,322, forward strand.
AGAGATGAATATGTGTAGCTCAGTGCCACCAGCCCTGGCAAGGCAGGCCACAGGACATAAATAGAGAGCAAACCCCATCCCATTTTAGCACTGGAGGTTACCTAGCTGGGTAATGAAACGTTTGCAAGGAAAGAACCAAGCTCAGAGGATCCCAAGGACTCCACAATACTGGTAGTTCTTATGCGGCACCATAACATTCAAACAGGAGAACTTTCATCTAGATCAGTGTTGTCCAAACTTGGCCACTTTAAGAGGAGTGGACTTCAACTCCCAGAATTCCCCAGCCAGCCATGCTGGCTGGGGAATTCTGGGAGTTGAAGTCCACTCCTCTTAAAGTGGCCAAGTTTGGACAACACTGATCTAGAGCATATTGAGATGGTAAAATTCACCACAGACTAAATGTATCAATGCCCGACAGTGTCCATACAAGTGTATCTTCGTTATTCCCTTATACTTGGAGATCAAACCTTTTTTTTTTTGTAATTATCAAACATACAGAAAGAAATATTTCCTTGACTGTTTTAGACAAAACTATGAACCGTGGGCAAAAAGGGTGGTGGAACAAGCCTTTGTTTCTTCAAATCTAAGCCTCTTGCTCCAACCTATTTATGGAAACACAATTAAATTTATTCCATGCCACTGAAGTTTACTATACAAATACTGTGTTTACATTTCTTATAACCACAATCAGTTTGTCTTTTGTTGAAGACAGAGGAAACCTTAAAAAGGCTTTCTTTGCATGGGTTTTTGGGTTTTTGTTTTTTTGGTGAGCTTCTGTGAGTAAACGTGCATGCATGCATGTACATTTGTGTGCGTGCTTATGCCTCCTAGGAATTTTAACATATTGAGTGAATTGGAAAAGAGGTCCAACAACCACACTAACAGAAGGAGCAGTTAGAGGGGATGACTTTATTCCATTTGAGGGACGTGGGTCATAAATTTGAAGAATCATTAAACTGTAAATATTTTATTTACCAGGATTTTTTTACACTCCCTGCTGAAGCTTGCTACAATAAACTTTGACTTTGGTCCAAAATGTGTTGCAAAGATTACCCTTTCTTGTTTATTCAGGGCAAAAATCATTAGGAAACCATTACAACCACATTGACTGGAAATAGCTATCCATTAGCATTTAAAATGACCCGAGGTTGTATGGAATCAGATTTTGCCAATGTTTAAGTGTTATCCTATGAGGGCAAAACATTTTAATAAGAATAGAAAGACTGGCTTTACTGTATCGCAGTTTTTTCAACCTTAGCAACTTTAAGAGGTGTGGACTTCAACTCCCAGAATTCCCCAGCCAGAATGCTTGATTGAGAAAGAAACTGCTGTATCAGACCATTGGCCCACCAATCTTGACTCTGTTGGTTCCAGTGTGGAATCTTGTTCCATTGTATGCTTTACCACAGAGTTATGAGCTGTCTTGATCAGGCTTCCCCAAGCAGGGCATCCTTCAGATGTATCAATTTCAGCACCAAAATTCACAGCCATAGTCATGCTACTGGGGCATTCTGGGAGTTGAAGTCCATACATCTTAAAGTTGCCAAGGTTGAGAAACATTGAGATACAGTGTGGGGCTAGGATTGAGGAAAATCATGTTGAAAAAGCAACAGAGAGGATTCATGTTTTATTTTCAGCATTCTAAATAAATATTACTTCGGCTCTCCATGGTTGTTTTCAAATCTAAAAACAGCATATGTTTCTTTTTAACAAATAATACTTTCTAAGTTATTATTTGGTTTAAGTTAATGGGACTGTTTGGGGATCAGCGTCAGCTATTTTAAGTGGCATAAGCCAAAGTTATGAATGAAAATATCACTTCTTTTAAAATGCCTAGGTTTGTACATCATGTGGTTTGTTTGGCTTGAAATGAGTGAATTCTGTCCTTATGCTTTATAAACCATAGTTTATAGCATTGCTTTACATGTGGATCTGGCCTCTGAGCCTTGTTCAGCAGAACATGTCTTAGCATAATGAGTGCTGGCCAGTGAGTGCATCTGAGGATTCTGGGAGTTGAAGTCCACACCTCTTAAAGTTGCCAAGGTTGAGAAACGCTGCATATCTGCTTATGCTACTGTGGTTCCTTTAAAGGTGTGTGAGCAACAAAACCTGCATGTGTCTGCGTGTAAATAAGTGATTGATAAAACAGGGATTAAATATTAAAGATTATTTAAAGATTAAATATTCGCTGAAGATTTTAGAGTTTGCTTTTATCAGAATCCAATATGCTAATTCTTAGAATACTGAAATTTCAAGAAAATAAGGGAAACGGAATCAAGGAAATGAAAGTATAACAGTGCAAAAGATGCACACGTATGATTCCCCAACTGAAACCCACTTTATTTACTTAAAAAGATTTATATGGTTTCCCATTTTGTGAGACACAATTCTAGGCAGCTAACAGCAGTAATAAACACACAATAAAAACAATACAACAAAATGAGAAAAGTCAGGTGACCGATCCAGCCACTACATCCATCCAGCTGTATGGCCCCCCCGGGCTCTAACCTTGCTATCCAAGGGCCTGGGGGGAAATCCAGCTCTAATGGCTTTCCAGAAGACCAAGAGGGTGGGGGCCTGCCAGATCTGAAGCGGCAGGATGTACCACGGGGCAGGGACCGCTACGGAAAAAGGCCCCTTCCTAGGTCCCACTAGCTAGCAACATTCGGTAAAAGTAATTCTTCAAATTAGTTCTAAGGCCTTTTTCCTGGATGCACAAATATGTATAAACTTACATGCAAGTTTCTTTACTTTGGATATTGCCAAAGAATTGTAAAAGCTAGGGAGAAAGACCAAAATAAGATTAGCCACTCCTAGGTATTTGCTGGGGAAAAGACTAAAATAAGACCCATCATCCTGTTAATCCCTGTTCCCACACAGAATGAGACATCCAAGAAGCCCAGGAGCTACAGAAAGAAAATGTTGTTTCAGGATCCACTCTGTAGATCTTTGTAAAAACAACAATGTGAGTGAATTATGGAAAGCATGGAATAGTATGCATACTTCTGAAATTTTGCAATGCAGTTCCTGCAAACACGTCTATCGCTGTTTGCCTTCAAGAAATAATAATCAGAATCTGAGATCAAACAAAACGATATTGGCTTTCCTTTTTGACGAGGTTTCCTGGAAAGGCAGTGGGTTTAGACAGGCAGGATTTCAATAAAATGCGTGTGGAGAAATAAGCAGTTTTGAAGAAAAAAACAGACATTTTCTACAGAATGAGGGGTAAGCTTTTGGAAAGTTGCATAAATTGTATTCTAGACAATCTTTTACTTTATAAAAGTGTATGTTTACTTCCATTTCTGTTCATTCCCAGTACTATCTCCTCCAAAGAGATCTAACTCCAGTAACATAATTTTTCCCAAACAGGGTATGTTGGCTTAGCCAACACATAAAGTCTCCAATACATCCTTAGCAGCCTTCTCAGCATCCTGGAATTGTGCAATTAAAATATGGAGGCAAGGTGAAATTTAAGTGATGCACTTACAGAACCATTTTCAAGTGTCATGTCCTTTTAAAGATGGGGATGGGAGCGGTTTGTCTCTGGATGGCCTTCTCCTCCCGTTCCATACTTAAAATTCCCCCATGAAATTTCAGCCACCTGCATTCTGGCAATATCATAGCGGCCATTCAGAAGTTTGGGTAGCTGTGTTGTTGTTGTTGTTGTTGTTGCTGTTGTTGCTGTTGTTGTTGTTCCCTCCAGTCCAGTAAGAAGGGCATACTTCACTAGAATGGCTGCTGTTGCTCTGTGAACTAATTTGATCTATTGTACCTCTTCTATGGGAAATTTGCTGCATCAGAATTTTTATATCCTAAACATATACCGTATTTTTCCGACTGTAAGACGATACTTTTTTCTAAAATCCTTACGCTAAAAATTGAAGGGCGTCTTATTCAAGGAAGTCAGCCAAGGAGAGAACCGCGCGGTTGCAAAACTGCCCATACTTTGTTTCTGCAAAGAGGCTTCCTCCTATTGCTAGCCTCCAATCATGAGTGAAATAGCTTGTCTCCCAAACAGACTTCCTCCAATCACGAGCCTCCAATCAAGAGTGAAACTGCCCATACTGTCTCTGCAAACAAACGTCCTCCAATCAGAGCCTGATGTAACTGATGTCAGCTGATGCTGAACAAACCAATTGGAGGAAGTCTGTTTGCAGAGACAAGCTATCGGCAGTTTCACTCGTGATTGAATGTAATCAGTTATGCAAAAGAGCCTGGAAATAGAGCTGCAGAGAGACGGTTTGGACCTCCTCCCACCGAGTGTATCAGGTCAATGTTAACTAATTACTAAATAAAAATGTGTTCTGCACTATCTTTAAAATATTGATTTCTTAATTTTGGGTTGGAAAAGTGGGGGTCATCTTGTACATGGGGGCATTGACAGAAAAATATGGTACTTTTTTACCTCATTCTCAATTTAAAACTACAAACAAAAAGTAGGATAATACAACATAACTTCAGAAAATAATGTGAAGCTGAGAAAAAAAAATACCCATAATCTGCTTTTAACCATATAAAAAATTGCATGCAAAGAGTTGCATAGAAGTGTGCATATCCTTGGAAAAATTAACACAAAATCTTCCTGCAGACTATTTTTTCATCTCTAGACATACATTTGGTTAATGAGAATTTAAGCAAAATCAAAGAATCCTATCTGTATTCCTGCCATATCAAGGACCTCATGAATATGGCTTCCAAATAGTTCTACCCTAAAAACCCTGGAGCCTAGATGTGAGATTATTTCCAGCTTAATCCCTAAAAGTTTTGGTGCATATCTATGTTTATAAATAAGTATTGCCTTTTTCCCACTTATTTGCAAGCATTCCTGGATTTAACAAGCAACAGGCTGATACCTAAGAAATTATCAATATCTACATTCTAAGAAAGGTAAAATACAGTTGTAAGATTAGTTAAACTTCAGTATCATTCACTGTAGTCCTGCTATCTATAAATTGTCAGATCTTAAGTTTTTCATCAGCTTAAGAGCATGTATTTACAAACTGCACCTTAACTCGTTGTGGTAGGGGTGCACCATGTGAGTGCAGAGTGCAGTTTTTCCTTTATTTCCAGGACAAATTAGCATATCAGAGTCCTTTTTCCAATTGTTCCTTATAGGCCAAAATGTTCTCATAAAATCCTATTAAAACATCTGCTAGTTAATTCCTCTTAAGAAATTGTTTTTCCCAGCTGCATTTCTTACATGAACAGATGCTAACATGTTCTTAGTCATGTCTGGAGCACCTGGCAATAGATGTGAAACTGCAAGAAAAAACTAATAATCAGATGAATAAGCCTTTAAAAGTTTCATCCAAGCCATTTTGTGGGAAGTATTTTAATATAATAGCATTAGCAATGTAGCAGAAAAAAGAAAGATTGTGCAAAACCAGGGTGGAGAAACTTATTGTTTCTAATGATGTCAAAGTATGATAAAATGTGGAAATGTACTGGACTTGTTAAAGGATGAGGTTATTAGATCAACACCTGACTAATAAGAATAGATGAAGAAAACTATGTTACATTTATCAAACAGTTGTCATTATTTTAGAATTATTTTAGGCACATCCCCCAAAATTGGATAATATAGTATCATATGAGACAATTCCGCTTTTCCCAGATCAAGCAAGATCAGTAAAAATTGTTTTGCTATCCAAGGAAGAGCTTAGAGTCTTCTGAGTCCTTCATGCAAAATCCAACTTGATTAGCAGCTGCCTCCCAATTAAATTTTGCAATTCAATATTTACAAAAAGACAAAGACATCCATGCCTCCATCAGCCTGAGGGCCAGAGACTAGTTTATAGGTACAAGGCAGAGTAGCTCAGTTATTCAGGAGGAGTAGCTCCTCCTAGCTCCTCCACACTTGAGGTTGAGCTCCTCCTAGCTCCTCCACACCTGCCATTTCCCTAACGTAAGAGAGATGGCTTTGCTGGCTGGAATGTTTAGGTATTGAAAATCTATATCTATCTATCTATCTATCTATCTATCTATCTATCTATCTATCTATCTACCTACCTACCCCTACCTACCTACCCCTACCTACCTACCTACCTACCTACCTACCTACCTACTAGGCAGGGTCCACCAATTGGGCAAAGAGGATTTCTAGCAAAGCAAGCTGTTCTTAGGAAAGGAAATCTAACTTGATCAATTATTAGTGAAGCAGGTTATAACAGAAGGGGGAATCTATTTACAGGAAAGAAATAGCGACAGCCAAAGCCTAACATCTAGCTAACAACATCCTACCAGGAGGAGAACCAAAGAGGAAATGTACCTGTGAAGAAAGGCAGAAGGATCTGACCCGAGATTATCAGTCTCATAAAACAAAGAGCAAGTGGAACGACACACAAAGGGGAGAATACAAAATAAATCCATAACTCTATGTCTACATCCCACTGCCCCTTGTAGCCATTATGGTCATGAGGTGCTGGAGTCATTGCCATTGGATCTGGGACCCCCAACCATAAAGGTTCAGCCACAGAGATCTAACATTTATGGCAGGGGAAGCCAAGCCAGGTCAAGTGACCTCTCCTTTGTCACTTCTCTGCTACTATCTATGAATGTTGTAGATTATGTAAGATAACATGATTCTTGCACAATTTTGCTACACAACTACTTCGAGTGGAGTAATCAGAATGAGAACAACATATGGGAAATGTCATCTCCTGACTTTCTGCCTGGGGAAAATAACAAATTCATACAGTTGCTCAGTTGCTCCTTCAGAGGCCTAGATTATCATTATTATTGTATTTAAATATGAATGTGCTAATATGATCATTATCAGTCTAATTAAACATTTGCAAAAGTATTCTTTCTTCTCAGAGTAATTCTTTTTCCATTTATTCTGATTTAGAGAGCAATCTTCTAGTCAGGGGAGGAAAAGTGCATAGCAGAGACATCACTTTATCCAAAGCCATACTGGGCTCCTGCCAGCAGGATAGAGAAGAGACAGCTGGAGAGCATATAAATCTGCTGGGTCAGGACTGGCATACGGTTTCCCTGTTCTGGGGAAAAGCTTAATGTACTCCCAGCAAGCCTCCTGCTTTTTTATCATCATGAAATCACTGCCCGTAGAACGCTGAAGATTCCCACTTTGGCAATGCAGAACAACCCTCCTGTATGTTTTGTTGCTGTTGTTGTACCAGTTCTCATTCAGTGTGATGAAAGCCAGTTTGCTTTTGAAATTAGTTTCAAAGGAGAAGAGAATTTGGGTGGAATTCTCATGCGTGAAATATGGTGTTTGAGGCATTCATGAATTCTAGTATTTCACTGAATAACCTCTCATGTTTCCATTGAATCTGTCTCATTTGGCTTTTTCAGATTTGGAAGGAAAGGCACCTAGGGAGGTTAGAGAATGATGGAGAGATATGCAATAGAAAAAACACCTGCAGTGACATCTTCTTCCATTTCCAAGAATAAAATGAGATCAAAAATACCACCAAGAGAAATGGTGTAAAGAAGTGTGTGATTAATACCCTAAAAGCTTTTAGATCAAATGGCATTCTAAATCAAATACAACACCTTCTTTTTTAACTTTCTATCACATGTATAAAAATTCTCATCAGAAGCTATGGAAAAATCTTTCCAGTTGAGATATTCACAATATTCTTTATATATGCGTCCAAAGATCAAAACTGTCGGCTCTCCACTCCATTAACTCTAGGGAAAAGTTTCAGGTAACCCTGCATGAACCCTTCAGTTCATTCATCATCTGTATTTAGCAGAGCATATCTGTAAGTAAAACAAGCATTTCCCGAGTATCTAGAGAAAGATGGTGAATATCCAAAAGAGTGAATGAAGTTTATTAAGGAAGTTAATTAAGCTTAAGGAAGTTTATTTAGGAAGTTAACGAAGGAAGTGGCATAATCCAATAGAAAACCTGCAATATCTGCACCTCCAGCAGGGACGTAAGGAAGGATGGAAGTTCCTCCTGTAGGCTGAAGGGAAGAGCCCAAGAATTTTCCAGTTGGGGAAAGCACAGCACAGACATAGAGATGAACAAAGAGGAAGTTCTTAGCTTGATCTTTCTATTCCTAATGCCTTTAGTGGTCAGTTGGAGAAAAGGATGAAAAGACTCAAAACTTCTGGAGCCCAGCACCAGCATCCTCAACATTTATTTGTCCTTTCCTGTACGTAACTTCTGCTTTGGTCGACTGTAAAACTGACAAAACTCAATTATCAGGAGCCAGATCTTTATTGAGCTGTTTCCATATAGCTAGTGGATTGGGAAAGAGGAATTCCTTAGAATTTAATTCATGTCCACTGTTGCTATGACCTTCAAGAGATTGTTCATGAGAGAATAATAGAAAGTTCTCTAGACATTTCTTAACTTGGACAAGTCTGAAAGCCTCCTCTGAGGCCCAATGCTAGATGATATCTGGAAAAAATACGCTAAAAAGAAACCAGTGAAATCAATGTTCAAAATAGTTATGCAGAATAAAAATGATAGTATGTGTCTAGGTGTCATTAATATACTTACTCACACCAATGGGCAGTAAAGAGGTATGATATTTTTATCATATCATAATGCTTTTCAGTATTTATACTGTATATATATGCTTTTGAATAGATATAAGTATAGGATTGTACTGTCAATCAAAATCTCAGTTCTCAAGGAGCTAGAGTCTCCTTGCCATTACAGGTAGTCCTCACTTACCAACCACAACTGGGACTGGCAACTCCATCGCTAAGTGAAGCAGTCATAACGTGAAACATCATGTGACTGTGCCGACTTACATCGGTTCCAGCTGTGGTCATTAAGTGAATCACCTGCGGTCATTAAGTGCAATGTCACATGACTTCAACTTGCGACTGCCTGCCGGCTTCCCCATTGACTTTGCTTGTCGGAAGCTGGCTGTGAAGGTCACAAATGGCAATCACACGACTGTGGGATGCTGCAACCATCTTAAATGCGCACCAGTTACCAAGCACCCAAATTGTGATCATGTGACAAAAGGGATGCTGCAATGGCCACAGCTTTGAAGACTAGTCATAAATCTCCTTTTTCAGCACTGTTGTAACTTTGAGCAGTCACTGTATGTGTGGTCAGTAGGCAAGGACTATCTGCACATTTCTCTGTCCTGGCTATTTACATGGAGCATACAAACAGTAAGTGTCTTGTGTGCTTAATATTCGTTGCCAAATGAAAAATGATACATGGAAGATCTTTCCTTGAAGTGGACTACTTCCAGCTCCAGCAATGAATCTTTATAAATTAAGCATCCCCCTTTCTTGTTTTCATGGATGACAAAGATAATTTCCTTTTGTTTTCACAGCAGCAATCTTGCGAGGGAGACCAGGCTAAGAGACCAAATTATTCAAGCAGTCCTACCCTCCATGGTAGGGCTGCTAGATATGACCTGCCAAAATCCTGACAACTACTAGATGGCAGCAAAGAAATAGGGGTTTCTGTATCCTTTTGCAGATATCTAGTGCCACCTGAATTTTTGAAGCCTGGATCTGGTAGTCCTAGACCATGGTTAGTGCGGACTTGTACTTGGACCTCCATAATCTCAGTCTAACACTTCATCAATAATTTCACCCTAACCCTTTTATTTTAGAAGCAAACATCAAATTAAAGAATATTTGGTACACATTTATACAAAAAAGGGGGGGAAATGGGAGTTGGAAGAATTTTTTAGGACTGGAGGTAGCAAACCAGGACCCATATCTGCAGCCTCTTTGATAATATTGTGTGTCCTGGGGCACTTTTCTCAGTTCTACCACGTACAACAAAGTGCCTTTTAAAAACATTCAGCACTTGTGAAATGTTAAAGTGCAACATGTACATTTACTGTTGAATTTTGCTTCTGATGTGATGAATGTATGAGTATTTATTTATTTATTATTTAAATTTATATAGCTGCCCATCGCAATATATGATTCTGAGCAGCTCACAAACAATTAAAACAGTATAAAAACACCAGAACAATACAATCATTTAAAAACCATATTAAAAAACCATATGACAAATTCATGTTGATCATTACTTCCATCAATAACATTCAATACAGCCACTGCACAGATTCTACCACCCTCCTGGGTGTCCACCACCATTGGCAGAAACCACATTTTCAGGGCCTTGTGAAAAGCCAGCAGAGTCAGGGCCAATCTGACCTCTGAAGGGGTGGATGTTCCAAAGGATGGAAGCCTTGACAGGTCTTATTGTTATAAATCATCCAGAGTTGTATGAGCTGGGTCATATAAAAGTATTGTAAAATCAATCAATCAATCAATCAATCAATCAATCAAGTAAGCATCTATCCCATCTTTCTGAGTGTGGTCCTCATATACCATATAAAGAGTAACTGAAAAATGTGTGCATCCCTCTTTAGGAAAAGACCAGTCATGTAAAACAATTTCCATAGTAGAGTTAATGCTACCTGTATATTAATAAGAGGCACTGCAATGGTACCTTTAATATGCACCTTTAATATGCACCTCCCCTATCTTTATACAGTTGTGTACTAATTGTGACCTACCGAGCCAAACACAGTTCAACCAGCCAGGTAGCATGCCTTGCCAAGTGCTTGACAACCCTCCTTTTTTTTTTCAGTTTCAGGCAAATAATATAAGCAGGAAGTTTACAGAGCTGCTGGTGGTCCACAAACATGGACAGTAGCTTGATGAGTCACAAATCAAGGAGGCCTGAGGGAACATGTTCTCTTGCTTCTGAGGGCACTGACATCTTTCACCCATTACTATCCTTTTGATGCAGGCCTAATCTAGTTAAAATGGAAATGTATTAAGAAAGTCAAACAATTAATTGATCCCAGAAAGATTGTTTCACATTTTGTGTAAATTACAGCTCAAAATTCATTTGAAAAGCACGGCCATATTGTAGACTAAACAGAGCTTGGCGTGGGCTGGGGGGCTTGGTGTGGGTGTTAAAAGTTGCTCAGCACTGCACATGGTCAGTAATCCTCAGCAGAAATGTTAACTCAATTTGTCAGTATTATCTTTATGTCAACAGTAATGCTAAATATTTACAATAGGAATAGTACTCCGAGGGGTTAGTAATGCAAGATAAATTGGAGAAATGCTAACAAAATGGATGGTACTAATAGAAGTCCTTGGCACTCTATATTCTACCTTTTTTTAAGGCAAGAGAAGTTGCCTGAAAGTTGGGTTTTATTATACTGTACAGTATTTTGATGTTTTGCTCCCTGTTGAGATAATGCAGAGATTGGAGCAATTGTTCAGGTTTACTTTCAAAGTAACAAGAGAAATCCTTGGCACATGTGCAGTTTTAATTTGTTTGCCCAAGACTGTTTTTATTTATTCAAATGTTACAGAAAACACAAGAGGCAATCACCCCAGGTAGATTCTGTTGCGTCTGCAGTATGTCCACTGTCTTTAAATTAGCAGGGTACAACCTGAAATCAAAATAGCTTTGAATACACCCCTGAGATTCCAAAGGTCATTATCAAATTGCCATTTTTAATTTGACAGAAGGAAAAATTATATACATGGCAGGAGAATAAGCAAATTAACTATAATGTTAATTATATGTAGATATCAATGAAGTGAAATTGCCTTTAGTTTTAATCCTGTCTCCATCCACTGTGGCCATAGCAAAGTATAAGGTTGGCTTTAAAAGTCAGAAATGCAATACATGAAGTGTAAGTTTGCATACCAACCTGAGCATTAATGTAATAAAATGCAGACTGTGCCCAGATCTATCTGTTCAAGGTCCAAACTACTTCACCATTTATTTTATTTATTTATTGTTAAATAAATTGTTAATTTATTGTTAATTTATTGTTAAACTTGTATGCCGCCCATCTCCCCCAACATGCAAATAACACCCCAAAGAATGATACACTGATACCCTATCCCAGCCCATGTTTATTTAATAAATGTCCAGCCCACTTCTTAATTGTACATTTTTCATGTGCCTTTTCCCAGTAGATGGATTTGATATCTTTTACAGTTTCCTCATTTACACATTTTAATGAAGGAAAGTTTCCTTCCAGTCAAGCTCAATTCCTGGTGACTTCATGGACATGTTTGTCATTTACTTAGCAAATTTATAGAAGTGGATTCCCACTGCCTTCCTTGTGGCTCCAATTTAAACTTCTCAATCTAGCCTACAGTCCTGGGATTTCCCACAGAGGCCTGATCCTGCTTAGCTTTCAAGCCCAGACAAAATCAGCCACACATTTTAATATGTAGCTGAATTCCAAGTGCTAATACAGATCTCAGAAAAGTACAGCTGATACTGACATATTGCTGAGTTCCAGACCACACATATGTTTCTCCCCTACCTTAGCTAACAGTTTCCATCAGAACATCAGACCAAGAGTTCTGATACTGAATAATAATAGCAATTTAATTTTGGTCCTGAAATAAAAAGGAAGCCAGTTAAACTGGAAGGAAATAGTTGGAATATAGGTCTGAAATCATAACTACATACTCTGGAACATAGTTTCTAGATTATGTTACATCTGCATACATACAGCCATCCTACATACAGCCGATTTTATATGTTAAATAATGTAAACACGCAGCATGTTAATATTTTACATGTTTGCCATGCATAAATAATTTTAAATTTCTACTATGATACTGTTATTGTTTATAGAGCTAAAGTATTGATCTAGTTTTAAAATGCATTGGGATTTTAACGTGGTGTAGTTCAGCCTGGAAAAACTTGGTTTGGAAGGGCAGCACACAAATTTAATAAATAAATAAATAAATATTAATGAGAGATAAAATTTCAGTAGAATGGCCATGGCCAGCTAAAATTATTTCAGGAGCCAAATATAGTCATCGCGAACTGTGTGCTTATCCCCAAAATGTCAAGGCCTGATCTAGTTAATTAGCCATGCATTAACTCTGCCTGAGAGAGTATCTGTTAAATTGGAAGGCTTATTTCAAAGTAAATATCACATCTACCCAGGCAGATCCAGCCTGCATATCAAGGGGGAGAACAGCAGTGTAGGCTGAAGAAAATAATGCATAAACACCATCTATTGGAATGAATGGAATAATCCACTCTTACAGGAGATGTATGTATATTAGAGCAACTATGAATATCTGGGTATCAGAAAGTTGGTGTGGTTATCTAAAATAGTCTTAATCTTTAATATGGTTACTGATCAGAATTCTGTGACTAACAAATGGTTATCTAAAATATCCATACCTGTTCTGATAGCTAGTTAGTTAGATACCATTGAGTCTAGCTGAATGACTAACAATTTCAACCAGTCTTCATCATCTCATCCAAACTCTGGTTCTTCCAAGGACTTTCAAGAATTATCAAAATTACCAGTGATTTCACACTCCCGCTGACATTATTGGAGCTAGTGAGCCCTCCCACCATGTCAAAGTAGTAGAAGGACATGTTCTGAAACTAGGGCTACTATATCTTGGGTGCAAAATATCAGATGACTGTTAAATAGCAGCAAAGAGATATTAAAAAGTTGCTGCCAACTAATGGTCTTCCAAGTTCTTGCAGCCTAGATCTAATAGGCCTAGCCAAGACAGTATTTAATTCCAAACTATGCTGAACTGATCTCTTCATAGCATCCCTACAGACACAGTGCTACAGATATAGAAATTATTCTTATAACTCAACCAATGCACAGTGATCAAGAATGAGTCCAAACATGCCTTGATTATTTAGTGGATGCAGTGGCATAATGTTTTTTGTTGCATCTATCCCCAAACACTTCATTTCCTTATTTAAGTGGGCATTTTTCCCACAACAATGCTGAACTAGGCACTACAGGTATCAATTTTTCTAAATGTTTGGCTTGATTATGGATTATAAATGCTTAACGTGGAAGATAAATGGAGCAAATGCTCCTCAAAAGAGAAAAAAAAATCATTAATTTGAAAAAATTAAAACAAGATATAATTTGCCTACCAGAGATGCATATTAGAAAAAAGGACATAAACTATATGATTTATAAAAATTTGGGTGAAGAATTTATTTCAGCAGGAACTAAAAATAAAATTGGACTTGTTTTGTATATAAATCCCCAACTAAAACCAGAACTTGTACTGACTGATGAACATGGCAAATTTGTTGGGGTAGAAATTAATTTGCATGGGACTAAGACTTTGATATTGGGAATTTATGCCCCAAATGAGAATAAAGTACTGTTCTATAAAGGACTTATCGAGAGACTAATCGGTTTCTCTTATGAAAATTGGCATTTGATGGGGGATTGGAATGGAGTGATCTCCCCACAACTGGATAGAACTTCTGAAAAAAATATTAAAATTACTCAAGGCAAATTACCAAAAGTTTTCTTTTATCTGCTGGACAATTTAAGATTGGTTGATATATGGAGACAGAAAAATGGCAATTCAAGAGAGTACACCTACTTTTCTGAAAGACATAGATCCTTTTCAATAATAGATATTATTTGGATTTCAAAGAACTTGGCTACTAAGGTTTCTAAGGTAGTAATATTACCAAAGACTTTTTTGGGATCATAATCCTGTGAGTTTGGCTTATAAAAGGAAATCTAGTTCTTTTAGATGGAGACTAAATGAAATTTTGCTACAGAAAGAAGCAATAGTGAAGGAATAAGTGAAACACTGCTACAGAAAGAAGCAATAAAAACAAATTAAAATATTTTTTAAAAATAATTTAGATGAAGGTACTGATTTAAGAATGGTTTGGGATGCAAGTAAACCATCCCAAAAGAAAACCCTGTAAGATACAAAAAGGAACAAGGTACGGATGCCCACTGTCTCCTGTCTTATTTATTTTGGTTCTTGAAATACTGAACAGAGATATAAGAAAAGGAAAGGATTGTGGGAGTAAAGATTAAAAAGAAACTTATAAATTAAGGGCTTTTGCAGATAACTTGGTGTTGGTTTTGGAAGTTCCTTTAAAGGGATTTGAAACATTAACGGGCAAATTGAAAGAATTTGGTGCATTAGCAGGTTTGAAGGTTAATAAACAGAAGACAAAGATGAATAAAATGGGTTTTAAGATTGAGAAGAAGGTAATGGAATGAAGTTAAAAACACATGTTAAGATGGGAGAAACTACAACTGTCCTTGCTGGGGAGAATTTCTGTGATAAAATTGAACGTCTTGCCTAGAATGATGTTTTTGTTTCAGACAATACCTGTTTTGACAACTGATGCACCATTTAAACAGTGTCAGAAGGATACATCTAAATTTGTGTGGCAAGGGGAAAAAACCATAAGTTAAATGTAAGTTACAAGATGCAGAGGCAAGAGGAAGACTGGGTCTACCTGATTTGAAATTGTATTTTGCAGCTTGCTGTTTGGTTTGGATGAAAGAGTGGGTGCTGCTGAGAAATAGAGCTGAGGTTAGAAGGACATGACCTGAGATGTGAGTGGCATGGATATTTGTGGTACGATAAAGTCAAGGTTAATGTGGATTTTAAAAATCATTATGTTAGACATGCCATATTGAAAATATGGAATAGATACAAACTCAGGTTGTGCCTGAAAACACCTTTGTGGCTCTCAGCACAAGAAGCATTTTATAGATGAGATATAATAGGGAAACATAAATGGCTAACTTATTGTGAGACACTAGAATTTTGTCAAGGGGAACGTAAAATAAAATCAAGAGGAGAACTGGTGGCAAAGGGATATAGTTATTAATGGTTCTCTTATTTACAGTTGTTAAGAAAGATTTAAAGTAGACAAAAGGGTTTATGGCTTTGAACACTGTAAGACTGAGTTTGAAATAGAATTGTGTACAAATGATGAACATGTAATTGCTAAAAGATATAAACTTTTATTAAAACTTGAAACAGGAGAAGAACAAATGAAAGAATGTATGATAAAATGGGCTAAAATTTTTGGTTATAATATACAGATGGAACAGTGGGAAAATATGTGGTTGAAAGGATTGGAATTTACACCATGTTATAATCTTAAAGAGAATTTTTATAAAGATGTACCATTGGTATATATCACCAGAGAAATTGTCTAGAATGTATAAAGGCACTTCACATTTATGTTGGAAATGTGAACAAGAAGGGACGTTTTATCATGTTTGGTGGATGTATAAAAAGATAGAATGTTCTGGATTCAAATACACACACTGATTCAGAGGATTTTAAAGATTAATATACAGTTGAGACCAGATATTTTTCTTTTCAGATTGATGGACAAACAGTTGGAAAAAAAGTCATGGAACTTTGTTTTCGTACATGATAACTGCAGCAAGATTATTGTATGCACAAAGATGGAAAGACTCGGCATTACCCACAATGGAGAAATGGCTGGTAAAGATGATGGAACTTGCTGAGACTTTTTTGATCAGAGAAAAGACAATATCTAAATTTATTGCTGTCTGGAAACCCCTTATGGACTTTTTGCGTGAAACAGAAAAAAATGAACTTATGATTGATGGTTTTGATGATTAGCTAAAAATGATTATAGAAAGAAGAGAGTCACAATGTAACTTTAGAGAGAGAGATAAATTTATCATTGTAACTGCTGTAAAGAAGATCAAAAACTACTTCTTTGTATCTTTTTTCTTTCTTTTCTATTTTTCTTTTACTTTTTTACTTTTCTGCACTTTTAGCTTTCTCTTTGATTTTTCTTTTTCTTTTCTTTTTCTTACTTTATATTAGTTTGTATTAGTTTTTATCTTCCTTTTAATTTTTTTTAAATAAAATTATATAGAAACAATGGAATCCCTATCTGATAATCTGATAAATGCATTTATATATAACGTATATTGAGGTCACTCTACACCAGTGTTTCTCAACCTTGGCAGCTTGAAGATGTGTGGACTTCAACTCTCAGAATTCCCCAGCCAGCACTGAGTTGAAGTCCACACATCTTCAAGTTGCCAAGGTTGAAAAACACTGCTCTATGCCATAGCCAGGCAATGTATATAGTCCATATGCTCTAAAACCCCTGGAATCTTCTAACATTGCTGAAATTTGGTGGAAAGCCTCCAAAGAACCAGCAGCACAACAGCCCAAACTACTTATTTCACTGTGTGTGTTCACAAGTTCATCAATGCAAGAATGTCCCAATTGGAAATATTCAGTATTTCTCACCTCTCCTCTTTTATTGATTCCTTCCCATCTCACATCCCTCTGCCCCTTCCTCCTTATAACAACTGCTGCCTCAGGAACATATTTCATGCCTCTGATGAAGGGAATGGCGGTCCATGAAAGCTTAGGAGATCACAGACATGTGCCTTAAGAGTATTTGCAATTTTGTTGCACAAAATTAACACATTTAACTCTGACATCATCTAGGTTCAATACACTTAGAAAATGTTTAAAATGTGCCTCGAAATACATCTAGTATGATCCCTTCCTGACATAGGGCATATAAAACTCCCTTCTTGCTTGGAATAACCATAGTCTTATGAAATTGTTCACTTAAGACATGATTATATGCCTATGTGCTTGCCTGAATCTTTTGGGGTGAGCAGAAATGAGTTCTAAACCTCTGGGTGGGGTGACTTTTTGTTCTCTTTCTTTTTGGGGGGCAGGGAGGTCTTAGACAAAACAGCAGATAAGACTTACTAACTTTAGCCCTCAGTTTCATCTTCCAGGGAGAGTGCTCTTTGTTATTTTATTAAGGAACCCAGCTGGGATTTGAAACTTTCTTTGAAGGAAGCAATGTTTGGGAAGGTATGAAATCCCATCTTGGCTTTGAGCTGTCACTCACGCTTTGAGTCTTTTGCCCGATGTTCTATTAGCCATTCTTACACTGGACTTCTGATATCTGATTCCTTTTTCTGCAGTTTCCCATCTTTTGTCTGCCATTCTATTCCCTTTACAATAACACTATTCAGATAAGGTATGTCTTTGAATTGTCAGCTACTACTCTTTCTCTTCCCCACCCCTTGTAAAGATACCCTCGGCACTTTGGAGCATACAAAGCAGAGGTCCTTTATTGCTGAAATATTACAGATCACTTTTCAAAAACAGCCCAGTGAGCATTAGCTGGGAGATCTGTGTGTTCCTGGGGTGTCCGTGTGTGAATGTTCTCTCTCTCTCTCTCTTTTTTTTCCAGAGTTCACCTTCTTAATGATGAAAATCCTTGTTTGATAAACAAAAGAATGGAGCACAGCCGCCGATAGAGCTGTTGTATTTTCTTGCAGATTACAGTATTAAAAAGAAAAATGTGGAAGGCTTATAGAGAGATAAGGCACCTTTTAAACATGCTTTTTGTGACTCATAATGCTTATAAATCCCCATTTGGTCCAATGCTGGAAAAATTTAAGATTTCATAGAGAAAAATAAAAGAAGAAACCTTGAATGGTGAGGAAAAAGAAGTTGAGAAAATAATTAGTAATAAGTGTTTTTGAGCAGCCAAATTCAAAAACAATACAACAGAGCTACAATTGTCTGAGTTACAACAACAGAGAGAAAAAGGTGTGGAAAATATGGAAGCAATTGTAAGGCAAAGATCACTTCCTTTAAAATCTACTAAAAAAAAACATTTAAATGACATTTTGCATGACACAAACATGGTTGCCCAATCAATTATGACAAAACCAGTCAAAGAGACTAATCAGCTAATGTACAGCCAGGCAAGAGTAATAGCAATAGTTTATATATTTATAATTTATATTATAAACATATATGTGTGTGTGTGTGTGTGTGTGTGTGTGTAATGTATAATGATTTATAAATTGAAAGCAAACCAAATTAAAAATCAGATGCCAAAGTGAAAAATTCGACTGGAAAATAAAAGAAATCAATTTTAAAAAGATATTAGCAACCTACAAAATTTAAAACAACAAAAACTGAAAAATGAGCAAATAAAAGCAAATTTGAAAAAGTGATACAGTCTAGACAGCAAAACAGTTACAGAGGTTTTGGAAGAATTAAAACAGAAAGTGGTTGAACAAAATGGAGGTAGGATCAAGCAATTCCAGCAAAACAGGCCATCTGAAACAAATCAACAACTTTTTTTTCAAAGCTTAACTGAAAATGCAAATTGACTATCTTAAAAACAAGGAAGAAATATTGGAATTTTGGAAAATGATTTGGGTTAACCAAATAAAGTGCAATGAAACAGCCAGATGGATGCTTGAAATAGAAAAACCAACAAAACCTGAACAAATGGAAAATATTGTAGCAACAACAGTATTGTAAAAGAGCAGGCTAAGAAGGTGAAGAATTAGACTATACCAGGAAAAGGTTTTGGTTCAAACATCCCCTCATTTTAAATTCTCATCTTACAAATCATTTCCATCAATATTGCAGCAAGGAGAAACAGATGAGTGGTTTATTATAGGCCAACATTGTTGATCATGAAAGGCAAAACGAAAGAAAAAGTACCCAACAATTTTCCCCCAATCACTTGTTTGCCTACAACATTCAAGCTGCTACTAGAATCATTGTTAGTTGTATCGACAAACACCTGCTTTCAAATTCATTGTAACTTGCAGAGCAAAAAGGAAATTTCAAAAAATTGAGAAATACAAAAGACCAACTTTTGACTGACAAAACAATACATTAAAAAACTCTAAAAGGTGTAAAACAAACCTCTATGTGGCTTGGATTGATTACAGAAAAGCATTCAACTCACCTATCCCACAGTATAATTAAGACATTTTTGGAATTAATAAGAAAAATTAGGAAACAAAATTGTTTTTAAACAATCCATGGAAAACATGGAACACAAGGCCAATGGGAAACATAGAACTTGGAGTAGTCAAAATCACAAGAGGATTTTTTTCAAGGAGACTCTCACCAATGGTTTTTAATATCAGCTCTGGTTCCATTGACAATAATTTTGAATAAAATGCCACTGAGCTGTGAATTATCCAAGCAAGGAACAATAGTTTCACCTCTGTTCTATGTGAATGATTTAAAAAGATATGTAAAATTGTATAGAGAACTACCATTGTTTTAAATACAGTTTGAATCGTTAGTGATGACATGGAATTTGGATTGGATAAGTGCACAACATTGGCAATAAAAAGAAAAGGAAAATTGAATACACAGATGGAACTGAACTATGGAAAGCACTAAAATCAAAGCATTGGCAATGGAGGAAAGTTACAAGCATTTAGATATTTTAGAAGCAAACACTATTTTGCATGTCCAAGTGAAAAAGAAAACCAGCTCTGAATATCTAAATAAGTTAGAAAAGTTAGAAAACAGAAGCCAAGTAATGCAACCAAAGCCATTAATACTTGTGCTGTTCCTATAATAGACTATACAGCAAATATTATTGACTGGACATGAGCTGAACTTGATGCCTTAGATTGCAAGAACTAAAAGCCTAGAACAATGCATCATGCATTACACCCAAAAAGTGACATCGACCATTTTTATTTACCAAGGAAAATTGGTGGTCATGGTTTGTTGCAAGTAAAGCAGACAGGGCAGGATGAAATCAAAGGCTTAAAAGAGTACATAAAAATGAACAAAGAGAAAATGGTAATAAATGTTTGCAAACAACACGTTTTGAATGTGGCAGAATCAAAGGCAACTTGCAAACTTAACAAATATGAAAGCAAATGAAAAATTTACATTACAAATATACATGGTAATATCTGAAAGAAATTGAAAACAAGAACAGTAACAAAACCTGGCTTCAGATTGGAGTCATCAAGAAGAAAATTGAAAGATTAATATTTGCAGCACAACAGATGCCATAAAAATGGAACATTTAAAAAATGGGAAACAACAGCAAATGTTGATTATGCAAAGAGAAAGATGAGTCTGTTGCCTACTTAATAAGCAGCTGTAGCAAAATTGTCCAGACAGAATATAAGACAGGACATGATTGCACAGCAAAAAGCATATACTGGAATTTCTATAAAAAGTATGATGTTGATGTCCCAAAGCATTGGTACAAAAACAACATTGAAAAAATGCTCCAGAATGATCATGTAAAAATTGTATGGGACTTCCAAATTCAAACCAATCTTTAGAACACAACTCTCTGGATATCACTGTAGTTGAAACAAAAAAACCCAAATGTTACTTATAGGCATGGCAATGCCAAATTACAGCAGACTAGCTGAAGAGGACTGAGGAAAAAAATATAAAATACTGGGACTTAACCATTGCAATACAGAGGTTATGAAATAAGTCAATTAAAGTTTTCCACATAATTACTGGAGCATTAGGAGTAACAGTATAAGTAAAATTGTCAAAACAGCTGAAAAAAAAATAGAATGATTCAACATTCACAACATTCAGCTTACAAAAAACAGCTTTGCTTGGAACCATATACATATGGCAATACTTGGACAATTCTTGGGTTTTTGGATGAAGCCTGAATTGATCCTAAACCATTCGTTGAGCATTCTTCAGAAGAAAATATACATGTAATAAAATGCAAATATTTCTGAAGTTGTGAATAAGCAGCTCAGCATTTGACAGAATTATGGATGGCATTCATCCGATTTACATGAAAAATTAGCTGCTTAATTATGCAATCCATTAGTCAGAGCTTATGGCACTGCTCAGAAGTCAGTGCTCGAGAAGAGAAGAGAAGAGAAGAGAAGAGAAGAGAAGAGAAGAGAAGAGAAGAGAAGAGAAGAGAAGAGAAGAGAAGAGAAGAGAAGAGAAGAGAGCCAAGGAAACTAGCATTGTTGTTAACTGCAATGCACTCTATATGGGGCTGCTCTTGAAGAATATCCGGAAACTTCAGCTGGTACAAAATGCAGCGGCACGAGCAGTTATGTGTGTTTCTAGTACAACACATGTTACACCTCTGCTTCATGAACTGCATTAGTTACCAGTTTGTTTCTGGGTCCAATTCAAGGTGCTGGTGTTGACCTTTAAAGCCCTTCATGGCATGGGGCCGGGCTATCTGAGGGACCGTCTCTCCCTGATTTCATCTGCCCATCCCACCAGATCCAGCAGAGAGGGCATGTTACAGGTTCCATCACCTAGGGAAATACATTTGGCAGGCCCCAAGTGGCGGGCCTTTTCTGCTGAGGTGCCTGCACTGTGGAATCTTCTCCCCCCTTTGGGAGACTGGCCTTGTCATCATTGAGCTTCCAGACTTAAGACTTGGTTATTCTCTGTTTTATTTTGTTTTATATATTTTTAATGTATTCTACTGTTTTTACCTTTTTTGTATGCTGCCCAGAGTCACCTGTGGTGAGATGGGCAGCTATATAAATTGATTTAATAAATAAATAAACAAGCACTCAGTTTTTAGGAACTGTGAAGATGACATTTTCAAGGACCTGCCTTTCTACAACCATAGAATAATCAAGTAAGAGGGCCTTCATTTCAATTATCATTGACATGTTATCTCAATTACCACATTATCATATTCATAGACTGAATTTTAGATAGCAGAAATGAATCATGCCTGGATCTCTCAATAAATCCACTGTACTCATTATATGTGGCAGTTATGAATCCCTCTGGATAGTGAAGAGAGAGTTACTAGTCAAATGCTCTCATTTTAATCTTGTTTGACTGTTCTAGAAGAGGTAAAACTTTTTCTTATGCTCCTCACATTCACATAACACTGCTACACAAGCACACATTACTTAAAATAACACTCCATGTTTCATTCCATGTTAGTAGACCTGATTGTTCTTCACTGCTGCTGGGGCACCACTATTCTTTTCTGATACCCTCCAGATTTTCTAAACTACAATTCCCATCAAACTGGCAAGGCTTTGTGGAAATTGTAATTCAAACAACTTGGAAGACCCGGGCTGCCTATCCCTGGATTTGATTGAAATCAAAATCATGACACCAAATCAGAGAGAAAACAATGTTTCATGCTTTCACTTGTCATCCTGTAGAAAGAGAAATGGCACCCAGAAAGTATATTTGTTATAATTAGTCAGGGACAAATAAATCAGTTTATAGGTCACTCTGTAATCATCCAAAAGGGTACTTTTAATCAAAAAACTGTGAACAAGATGATTACCTTCTTCAAGGCCAGAGTTCTCAACTTTGATTCAGAGAATGATGGGGGAGGAGGGATCATTGAGTTACCCCTCATCCACTAAGCAGGATCATCTAGGTCAGAGAAAATAACCTAGATTTCTTAGATCCAACATCCAACCTCTCTAATAGCCCTTTACGTGGAAGGCTATGTGGGCTGTCAGAGATGGGGGGTTACTGACAGTCTAGATCAGCCAATATATTTCTATTGCTTAGATAACCAACCTCTCTGCTAAGTTGGAGCTAGCTCCTGACACAGTGATCTGTCTAAAACCTTCCATGCCTGTTATAATCTTGCTCCACCAAATAGTGTTCCTATGCTAGTAGAGGTAAGTACCTTTCCAGAATATCAGATTGGCCTCTTCATCTTGAATCTGAATAGGGCAGGACATTGGTGAAGAGGTAACAGATTCGGCTTTAGTGTAGAGCAGTGATGGCAAACCAAGGACACATGTGTCAAAGATGGCACACCACAACATTTTGGGTGACACACCAGCATTCACCAACACCTGACAACTGTTCTCCCTGTTTGAGTTACCAAAGAAACTGAGTTTGTTTTACTCGTATTTCATTTTTGTAATTATTTGATGCTTCTTTATATAATACATAGCACCACACATGATTGGACTGTATTTTTTAAAAAATGAAGGAATATGTAAAGAATTATTTCTCTTTTGTTTGTATGTGGGGAGGGGGGTGACACGCCAGCAGAGTCAAGTTAGGCATTTTCTGAATTTTTGACACACCGAGCGCAAAAGGTTCACCATCACTGGTGTAGAGAATAAAGAGGATGACCTTGACAGAGACAGGAGAGATACTTTACCAAAGCAACAAGGAGGAAAACTTGGCTTGAGCCCAAATCATGCAGAAAGTATGTGTAAACATCTCAGACAGACACCTCCCTAATTCACATGAGTATAAGAGAGGGAGGAGGTAAAGCATAATCAGACTTGCAAGATTCTGTACTATAGTCCATGTTAATAAAAATAATTTTAGACTTCTGTGGAGTTTATTTCATGGTCTGGTCTACATTGTGAGGCACACTTAGCTACCCATGGCCTTGTGGAAATCAGATTGTCTCACTGCTTTTAACATTACTCAAACATTTGGTGTAAGAGAAGGTGAATCAAATACCTTCATCTGAGTAGGTAATACCAACATCGTAGACAACAACAAAAGATGTTGCAATGCATGCATGGGAGGATGAAAGTTCATAGCTTTGCTATTGAATTGCTTTAAAAATTATTGGAAAGCTACTTAAAACCTTCAACAGTTTCTGCTTACAGACTCAAGCTTCCCATTTATAGTTATGGCAGGGTTCCCACTGACTTCTGTAGGGCAAGAATTTCACCCACAGCAATGTTTACTTGCAGATAAGGAGGCCCAGCTGAAAACCTGGCATAAAGGACACATTTTTACTCATTTGTGATAATCAGGAGAATGTGATGGGGAAGTAAAAGATTTGTTCCCTTGGCTTTTGCTGCACCATTTCCCTTGACTTTCTACGAGAAAGCTGATCTCAAATCTCAGTAAACTCACGACGCAAAAATGGAGTAAATAACTTTTTTTTGTTCATGGATATTCCAGGAGTAGCTGTTGGCAGTGGCTCAATCTTTATATTCATATTTGTCATTATTTGGACTGTTACATGATCCACCTTTGCTGCTTTGCACTTCTCCATGTTTTTTCTAGCCTCTGAGCTATTGCATATTTTTAATATTTGTAAATGAGATGTCAAGTGACTCCCATAAACTTGCAACGCAGCTCATTTTCCCCTTACAAAAGCTAGCATGTGCAAAATTGTTGCTATCCAAAATAAAAAGTGCATTAAAAAAAAACATTGCAACTTATCAACAGGATTCTAGCCATTTATAAGTGGGCATGCTAGAAATTCATACTTCGAAAGTAACTTTATGGATATTTTCTCATCAGCAAGGGAATCATGCAGTTTCGTGTAAACATTTTATTTATTTATTTATTTATTAAATTTATATGCCAACCATCCCCCCAGACATTGGAAAAGAAGTACTGTAGTGTGCAAACTAGAACTGTATGCAATTATATGTGTAGACTTTGAGATTCTCAGCTATCATGTTGAGAAGCACGCTATGGGAACAAGGAAGGAACATGTATATTAGAGGAGTATTTGCACAGTAGACAATACTGGTAGCAAAGTAAGAAGAGCAGCAGAATGTGCAGCTCATGGCTCAGAAAGAATGCCTGATCTTGGACACTGTACTCTGCCTAAATTTCATCAGCTGAGGGGCCATAGGGCTTGGTGGAATCCCAGAATGCTCAGTGGAACTCTGCTGCTGTGAAGCACATGCCAGTAGAACTGCCTAAGTACTGTGCTAGCAGACTATCAATGGTGAAGCCATTCTGCTGGTGAAAATCTGCCAGCCCAACAGCTGAAATGAGGGGCCATTGCGAATGGGATTGGGGCAATACACAGAGAGAGAATATTGCTGCTGTATCCTATAGACTCTGATTGTTATCAATCTGTCAGAGGAAACTTTAAGCCAATTTTGTATCTGGCGCAGAAAACGTCCATCCCAGTTATTTCAGTGGGAGGGTGAAAAAGATTATGTCCTTTGTCTGTAACAACCCCACCCAGTTCCTACCAAAGAAGAAGAAAGAGAGCAATACTAAAACTCTGGTGTCAAAAACATGTGTATTAAACAGAAATGCACCAGCAAAAATAGAAGACACTATGATGCCTTAACCACACTCCTGTATCTGCTTACATGTGTATGGATGCATGTTCACATACCATTAATTTTATATAACATTAATATAAATAAGGTGAGAATGTACAAGCCCAAGATTCTCTTTCATTGTCCTGTCACTAAAGCTACACTCTGGAGATTCTATTGCATCTGTGCAAAACAGACCTTAGTGTTGTCTGAACCTATCCAGAATTGCTCCTTTTAACTGAATAGGATGAAGCACCTAATTGCAAGTTCTCACCATCCATGCTGGTCATTAGATTGTGAGCAGGAACAAGCCTAATGAGCTTTATATCCCAGCCCATCCTTGCTTAAATCCAGCAATCCATCTGTTAGGTCTTATACTTGCAGTCTTGCTCTTTGGATTTGCATTTACACACACACACAGAGTCAGTCCTGTATTCTGGGTTACTGTCCTGTGATCTAGATCAGGGTTCCTCAACCTTGGCGAGTTGAAGTCCACACATTCTTCAAGTCGCCAAGGTTGAGGAACCCCGATCTAGATGGTTCTTCTGTCTGGACTCCTGGTTTCCATCTCCAGACTGCTGCTCACAGCTCATCTCTAATCAGGTGCAAGAATCATTAACATTATAAGAAAACTTGAGCAACAATAACAAAGATATTCTGCATCTGTTTAAAAAAAGTACACCACTTGAGCGCAATTTTAAATATAATGTTATCTAATCAGTTCTAATCACAATATACTTCAGCCAAGGGAAATGGAATTGGCTGCTGATAATGAAGCCCATGAGTGATAATGCAGATTTGCCAATATAGTCAGCTGTAGATAGAGAGGGAGCTGCATATCTCCTGCCAGGAAATGAAATTAATTATATTAATCTGGACAGCAGAGTTGGGAAACTGTATTAAGGTCAACTCACCAGGTAAACTATTTCTATATCTCTCAAATGTCTTGAGATTCTCACCACAGATAATTAATTTGCTCCACAGTAAGGATAAGAGAAAAGGAAACTAGAATTTCTTTTCTAGAATCTGATAGGTAAGATGTACGGAATTAATGCCATATTTTATCTGCCAACCAGTGAATGTGTGAGAAAATGGGTGTCCAGTAATGTTGTGTTTTTGCATTTGTTTACCAATCTCATTCAATCTGATAAACTGTTTTCAAGAAACCTTTTAAAACAGAAGGAAAAAATGTCATATTTTATTGGATGTATGTATAGTGTTCTTGTACTTATCTTATGCATGTATCTTCCACTTACCTTAGGAGATATCTCTGCAGCCTCCACAGCTTCTCATACTCAAATTAAATCTCCAGAAACTTCAGAGGACTTGTTTTAGAAACAGGAAGCACTGGAAACCAGGGATGTTGCAGAATGATGATACAGATGTGCAACTGAAAACAACATCTGCCATTGCCTTGCAACAACAAGGTAAGCTCAAAACACCACCAAACAAAATTTCTAGAGCAAAGGGGTGTTCATGGAGCCTTGACTGCACCATCATAGCTGACACCTTGATTTTTTTGACAATACCCTGAAGACACCCCTCCTAGGTCACCTTGAAAATACAGCAGAAATTATGGGGAAATTAGAGTAAAAAAAAACCAGGAAAAAAATATTTTGGCAAATAACCCAGATTATATATAGGTGCTGTTTATGGTCAATCACTCAACCACAGGCACAGTCTTCTCAGTGAAGAATCTTCCAGTCCTGGATTGTTCTGCTCACTGGATCCCTCTAAATGTAAAGAAGTTTAAGTGGCTTCCTGAACTCTGGTGTGTTCTTCTATCATTGATTATCTTTTGCTCCTGACTTTTGTCTTGCTTCTTCCTGATTGCTCTTGGATTCTAAATTCTTTTGTTCATAATTTCTTCCACTTGGCTTGGTTTTGGCTTCTGTTTACAGCTCAGACCTGACACCTTCTGCCAAAATGTTTAATTCTACAACTTGGAATTCCCTCTGCTTTCTCTCCCCTGAACACACACACAGGTTCAGCAGAGTTTCTATACTACCCCCACTCTCCTTCCTGTCCCTAAGAGCTCTCTAGAGAAATACAGATGGTAGGCATCACTCAATTTTTTAGAGTTATAGGATAGGAAAAAAGAACATACATTAATGCCACAGCTTCAAAATAGAAATTGGAGAGAGAGAATAAATACAGAGAACAAGTATCAGAAAGCAAGGAAGACAAAGAGTGTCAAAAAAGATGGCAAAAAGAGAACCTGGAAGGATGGTATGTCTCCAGTGTTTGGATTTATTTTCCCAATATGGCCCTGCATTGGACTTACAAATTAGATTAGCACTGACTTGTAAATCATGGTGAATGGTTTAGTACAGGAGGCTTTAGTAACACTGCATCCATGGTGTGAAGGCTAGATTGGCCAGAAACAAAGGGGCTGAGACCAGACAAGTCTGTTACAGGAACAATGCACAGATATCAATGATTCTCTCATCCAAAAATGAATGGCCCTCACCCTGTCACAATAAAAGGACAGACAGTGATGGAAGTTTTGGATCTTGCATCTGGCTTGAATCTTGCCATTTGCAGTTGCCGGTTTTCTTTAAAAACAATTTGAACATGTTAAGAGAAAATATATAAACAAAGAAGGAAAAAGAACAAAAAAGAGATAGAAAGGCAAGACATAAGTGAAAAACTGCAATCCTAAAAGACCATTCTAAATTGTCAAAAGCTTTCTCTGCATCAAGAAACATCATAGTCACTTTTTGATTTTCTTGTTTATTTCTTATTTATTTATTAAATGTTTATACCACCTGACTCCCTGTGACTCTGGATAATTCACAGATAAAAACACAGAGAACAATAAAAGAATACAGAAATAAAATCAAAGAACAAAAGTTGGCACAAACTGGGCAACAACCAAGCAACCCACATTAAAGGGCTTCACTCACCCTTGCCACCCTCTTCAAGGGTCTCCAAAATACCAGCAGGATGGAGGCCATCTGGATCTCGGGGGGAACCTAATTCCAGAGGGCAGGCACTTACCTTGCTAGTAATATTCAAAATGTATGATAGATGTTGTTTATTATGTTTCTTTTTTAAATAAATACAATCGGGTCAGGGTATATCAACTTTGTTAAAAAATCCTTTATTGTCTTTGCGAGTATTGATGTCAGAGAAATATACAATCATCTCATAAATGCTTTGCTAGCATTCCACACTGCAGATAAAGAAACATCAGAAGTTAAACTGATTTGAAGGAAGCTCGTTAGCTCTTGATGGTACCTCAATTTAATATTTTCTTATAATAATAAAAGTTCATTAAGTCTCCACCTTTTTGATCTGAAAGGTCTCTATTTAATCTCACAATTACTAGGCTATGATCTGCATATGTAGGAGTTACCACTTCCACATTGATAAGGTTGGTAATCAGTGAGTCAGAAATTGAACATATGCCTATTCTTTAATAAGTTTTATGAACTGAAGAATAATAAGCATACTCTGTCTCTGAGGGAAATTTATATCCCCATACATCAAAGAGAGATAGAAGTGACACATAGTCTGAAATATTTTGAGGGAAATTACTAGCATTCCTCTTGAATGAAGTACTTTTATCCATATATGGGGGGGGGGGGGGGAGAACCATTCATTTATTCAAGAATTAGAATATTTTCCTCTCCAATTTCAAGAAGTGATTGAAAAAAATCTTTCATAAAACTTTATTATGTTGTCATTGCGAGTGTAGATTGAAGCAATGGTTATTTTTCCAGATTCAATCTGAAAGTGTAGTATTATAAATCTTCCTTTCTCATCATGGATTTGTTTCAGTTATTTCTTACAAGAGGGATGGAAGTCTTTCAACTTGGTACTGCTCAATATGGAGCTTCTGGATCCAAAATAGATATTATGGGGTCACTGCTGGTGGTGGTCAGGTGATCTGTGAAAGGCCATTTTTCTAAGGCTGGCTTTCCACTGAGTTTTTCCTAGCAATGGAGTCAGAAGCTGCTTGGAACACAGATGGATTATCAAAGATAGCAAGACTCTAGCAAATGCCCAATTACTTATGTCACTAATCTTAATTCTGCTGCCTTGATTTGTGAAGCAATAAAAAGAAGTTTATAACAATTTTCAGAAGTTTTTGAGTGGTGCATAAAAGCATACTTTTTGAGAACTATTGCTCTAAGGACAAAGTCTTGCAAAGTCTTGCTACCATCAGGTGATGATGTCAAGGCCTAAAGCAGAGAAACTATTCCGAGAAAATATGTGCTACATTCTTGAGCTTTCTTTCCTTACATGATCATTCCTTCCGTGCATTGTCTTTGAAGATCTATATGAAACAAACAGCACTCAGCAAAAGCCCTTCCTATTTTCTACTCCACCCTAGCCTCTAAGGCACCATGAGTAGCTGGACCACACCTGTGTTCCAACTATAAGAGGAGGACTCCTTGGCACTTGCAAGAGGGTGTGTATATTGAAAGGGGACATTGCAGTTGTGTGGGAGAACAGGATGAGAGAAGGTTGCAAGTGAGAGAGGAGGACACACCAGGTTGAAACCAGTCTGGTGCAGTGTGTGGCAGGCAACTGGCAGTGTACGAAAAGTGGGTGTAAAATTCACTTTTTTTTTCAGTGCATCCAAAAGCTGAACAGAGTGCAAGAGCCTGGAATCTACACCAACTCCTCCAGAAACACCAACAACTAATGGTCAGCCAGCAGCTGGTAATGAACTTTTCCCCTCCTGACCAAAGCCTGAAAGCTGTGAGACACTAATGTCTCTGTGGAGTTCTTGGTGCAACATATCCCTTCCAGCAGCCCACATTCAGATAAGCAGGGACCAGCACCAGACAAACAATGAGGCAAAAAACAATAATCAAGGAACCACCAAGAAGGAAATTACAACCCCACCACAACTGTCAGGGTAAGCTACAACATATAAACAGGCAGCAAACTCCACATTCACTCTGATGATGTTACCAAGTAAGCACAATGCTGCTATCATGCTGTTCTTCTGTAGATCATGTCAATGTTCAGAAAATGTATTTAATTCAGTCTGTGGGGACCATATAACTTCACAAAGGTAGAGGAATGCATATTTAAAAAGCAGCAACCACATCTACCTGTCATATCTGATGGAGAAAACGAGACCTACCCTAGTCCTACATCTTGAAGAATGTGAGTCTTAGAAGGATTGTTAACACATTTTCTTGAGGCCTTTGAAAAATGTGACAAGCATAATTATGATTGTTGCAGTCAGATACATTTGTAAGTGTACACTTTAGCACACAAATCTACAAGCATTAGTGAAACTCACTTCTAAAGCAAAATAGTTCACTGCATCTTTAAAACTGTGTTGATGTTTTATCATTTTCAAATGCAGCAAAGAAACTGCATGAAAAAGATATGACATTGAAATACAATATATTTATTTGGCCCGTTATATGTCCTGTACCTGTCTAAATTTCTGTGCATTTCTAATAAGTATTTTTAAGCAACTGAAATTCCTAAAGAGAATTGTCACTCAAACTAGAATCAGGTCCTGCCAGTACTGTTCACAACCAGGATTACATCATAAACCAAATGTCACAGTTAGATTAGCTGTTGTTTAGAAACAGACTTTTAACTATGCTATCTATGTGAAATAAAGGCATAAACATTTCACTATCAACTCATCAGAAGTGCTTAAGCAAGCATAAAATATCTTCTTGGCACCAGGTAGTCACTACATCCCCAGTGGAGCCTCTTACTCCTCGGCAGCACAATCATGGATTCAATTTAAGATAGAAAAGAGGTGCAAGTTTATATGCCCAGTTTTCTTTTCTTGATTGAGCAGGCAGTAGGTTTCTTCTGACAAGATCGTTTGCAAAACGCTATGAATACTTATAAGATCAATCATCCATAACAGTGCCAAAATGCACAAATCAAGTGAAGAAATGGTTGCAACAAGAGTAGAAAATACAATTTCCTAACAATTTTTGACAGTAATAGGGATTATTGGCTGAAGTGCTCTGATGTCATGGAATGGCCAAAGGTTTTCTGTGTTCAAAAATGTGTTGTCACCAAAATAATTTTGAGTATTTTAGTTTTGTGAAGTTTGTGGAGGAGTAAGGAACATGTGCAGGATGATTTATCTTCAGCAATATTTCACATTCCATGGGCTGATCTGAATGACCAGCTTGCCCCAGCATGAATGTGGGCCTTTTATTGAGGGCACCAACTTTTTATTGAGGGCAGAAACACATGACGTTGTCCTCAACCCACTTGGAAAGCAATCTCTGCTCAATGTTTTCTGCCACAGGCCAAACATATGTTTTCCTGTCTTGTGACAGCTCAAGCAGTGAGGTCCACTTCACCTACCACACTTCATGTTATTGTAGACAAACACCCTTCTTCTCTGGTCACTGGCTATGGCTCTTTTGCTACTTTCTTTTCCTATCTCAGATGACAGAACAAAAGACCAAAACTGTGATGTCACCATTTTGCTTTTTTACTGGCCCAGGAGGGGTGAAGAAGCAAGGGAATCCACCAGGAGCTGTAGTCAATATGGCCCAGTCAGAACATCAGCCATCACCAAAAAGGAGGAAGGGGTAGAAATCTGGAATGGGATTTCTTTAACTAGCTTCATTTCCAACTGGGTTGTGCGTGGGTAAAGAAGCTTAAGATTGCAATGTGGACATGCCCATATGTGCCAGAAAAGAAATCTGAGTGCTGTGAAATTCATTGAGCAGGAGGAAAGTGGCTGCACTGGGGAGTGGGGGGTGGGGGGAAGGATGGAGTTAAGAAGCAGAATATTTAAATAAAATAAAAATTTGCATAGAGAACTACCAAGGTATAAATCCAAAGAGAAGATGGGTGGATTTTTATATTTTATATAAAATTGTATATTTGACCTAACTAGACAGTATTTGGCTGCAAGTCTCCAGTATCACATAATAATAGCCATATGTATGCCAAAATATTTATTAAATATACTTTAATCTGCACTTTTCCTGGCAGTTTTCATGGCTACATGAAATTATATTGATTTTGGCCTTGTTTATTCAGTTATTCTCATAACTGAACCTCTGGATATCTGCAGATTCATTTTCCCTCTGAGGGATTAAAATATGATTGTGGTGTGGAGTGCATTAAAGTGAACTAACCTTGGTTGTGCATGACAAACCACGAGGAGCAGACTGTATTTATCTTAATGCAAAATCAGGTCAGAATTATGAGTGTTCTGAGTGTTCTCTTTTTAGGATTGCTTGCCTGACTTATAAAGTTGGATCACGTGTGCAATTTGTACAATATTCATGAATCTTATTGTAACCTATGCTGTTATCACAGTTTGTATAATTAAAAGCATTGAAAAGAAATCCAGCACACCTGCATTTACCAGCATAGGTAACACAACATTCCAAGTGAGCAAACCAATCTCCAGGAATTCCAGGAACAACTATGTGACAGCTCTTGAGATGCTTGAAGAGTGCAATGATATCTTCTAAATCATCTCCCTCTGTTCCTTGAAACTGGAATGGTAATCTATGGTGGAAGAGGGCCCTGGGATTTTTTTATTATCTGAGAAGAACAAGACAATACACCACCTTGCTATACTGTATCCCACAGGAGGAGGAGGAAACATTGTAGTAGTCTTAGGGGTCAGTTTGGGCAGTTCAGACCATCTTCTCTGTGATCCAAAACAGAACTGGGCGAAATAACAAGGGGAGGTTGGTGGAGGGGGCTGGGGGAAATGGCCAGGCACCACTTTGCTCCCAGACAGCAAAAGAATTTGGAGAGGGTAAGATGAAAGAGGCACTGTGCATTTTTCCTTGGGCATTGCAGCTGGTGGGAGAAGTGCTTAATGAATGCTCTGGCAGAATGCCCACATTGGCCTGAACCAGCCTAAGCTGGGAAACACAGCTTTGGGGGAAGCGCATGTTTTAGTTTCAACTCCGTCAGCACTGGCAAGAGACCTTCGCTTATTTCAAGCCCTGTGTTCACGCATAAGGAACCACTGACTTCCTCCCTTTCTCTCTCTCTCTCTTTATTACACTAGGCTGACATACCATCGAGGATTAGAGAGAAATACAAGAGGAATCTCACTCTTACTTGCAGTTACTTTGGTGAGATAATTCCTTTGGGTTTGTATCATGTTCCATTTAATGCCCTCCATTTTCTGAAACCTCTTTTTTCTCCCACCCCAACACTCCCTTCCCTGACAGAAGGCCTCTCAACTGACATGCCAACAAGATAGCCTTTCTGTCATGCCCCATAATGCTTGGCTGACATGGTATCAGGTATACATTGTAGATCAGTGACCAGGATTAACTAATGAACTTGTTAATTAAAGCTCAGTTTTCAACACTCTTGGAAGATTAACTGAACCAGACCTTGGGAAAATTGGGGAGGGGGGGAATTACTTTCAATTTGGTGTACATTATTTGGTAAATAAAAGGCTTGATCATTTCAAAGGAAATAATGCCAACCAAAAGGAAAGAGGGGGAAGGGAGGAAGGGAGGAAGGGAGGAAGGAGGAAGGGAGGAAAGGAAGGTTCTTCTAAATATTGTGTAAATGGCACACTTTGTCCAACAGCATGGGAAGACTGAGTTTTTGTTTGCTAAGGGAAATTCACTTGATATGCACCCAAACTCAAAAGTATAGCATCACCCCAAACCCAGGTTCTGTGTAATCTTGTCTCAAAGACATTATAAAGTCTTCAAACCTGTTAGGATGTATTAGCCCCCATGCCTTTACGTTCTGATATAAATTCATGCCAGATATAGGGATGGGCCATCATTCCACTTGTTAGGTGGCTCCTGATTTGATGGGATTGGTCAAATGTATCACTCTGAACAGGAGATCCTGAGGAAACAAAGTAAAGCTGTGAAATCAGTTGCTCTTTCTTTACTGTATTCTCAGGTGCATTGGGGATGCCTTTTGTTGTTGTTGTTTTAAGCTCACTGTATTGCTATAATAGCTGGGGGTCCTGATACTATTTTTTAAAGTTTTGCTTAATTATTATGTACTTATTTGCCAATCAACAAATTGAACAGGTATGCCAAAGCAAGTGCGGAGGCAGCTATTCACCAGAGCTATTGTTCAGAGATCAAATCCACTTTTTCCAACCAAATCACACATGTTTCTGCTTAGTTTTCTTTGTGTTTGCCTCAGAAAAGGCAACCATTCAGTTACATGGCTATGGCAGTTCCACCAGCCACAGAAAAAGGGAGATAGTGTCTTTTTTAAGAGGGTGGGAAAGCAATAAAGTCCACTGCTAATTTCCATGCAGTCTCTCTTCCCTACCTCTCAGCCCCCTAAATGTTTTCTGTCCCAGCAGAGGGTCCCATTCAGGATCCCTAGAAGAGTATTACTGTACTCTACTGGCAAAAAAAGCAAAAACAAAAAAACAGTAAGGGGAGGTCTGCAAGAAATAAGTCAAGAAGAATCTATCATTCTTATCAAGATACTTGTTATCCTTTAACAGTGATAGAGGAGATCATATTTAAACAAGTTCTGTTCAGAGAAAGAAAAATATCCTTCTTTTTTCCTACAGTTCTCTTTCCATTTGATGCAAGAGAATGTACTTTTAGGGATATTTTTCCCTCTCCCATCCCACTTTCCTCTCAGATGCTATATCACAGCTCATCTGACTAAGGACAAGTTGGAAGTTGCTAAGATTTTGACAGGCCAAAAAAAAAATGCTTTTTGCAAGCTCTTGTCCATGGCATATTTCTGATTATAATTAGCTACAATGACAGGCAAATTCAAAACTCCAGCAAATTGGTTGCATTCTGCTTTTCATTTTTCCTCCTAGAATGCCTCTAAATCCCAGCATTATTGCATTTATGAAAGAAAAGGAAATATTGGTTACCCCAGAGGGCCTTCCAAGGCTCTGTGAGCCCCAGCATTTGCCCAGCTTTGCCTCATGGTGGCCCCTGGCCAGAACAAGACCATTTGCTTTCTGCTTGGCCTGCCAGGCATTCCAGCTGCAGCAGTTATTATAGTAGGCATGAACTCCAGATGACACCTTTCAACTTTCCCCTGTGGATAAGCTAAAAAGTGACCAGATCCAGTAGCACTTTTATCCTTTTATGCCTTTTATGGATTTAATAATGGGAGCTCCCAAATGCTTCCCCTTAAA
Organism: Python bivittatus; assembly: GCF_059951505.1. Classification (NCBI taxonomy): domain Eukaryota; kingdom Metazoa; phylum Chordata; class Lepidosauria; order Squamata; family Pythonidae; genus Python; species Python bivittatus. Next base: position 5,675,923 of record NW_028277097.1, read on the forward strand.
CATCAGTTCCATCAAATATGAATAAATAAGTTTGAGCTGGTTGGTGGCCTCACACTGATTAGTCTTGGTGATTTATTTATTTGGGGGCCCAGGAAATCTCTGCTTCTGATGGTTGTTCTGCACCAGACTACAAATCTATGCTAGGGTGCCACCCTCATGCATGCAAATTTAGTGTCTGCAAGGAATAATAGATTAACAGCTGTGAATGTGAGTTTCTCCCACTAAAACTGATGTATGCCCTCTCCCAGACTTCCTCACATTTCTGCCTTTGCCAACCGTCTCATCTCTAACAATTGAGACCACCTGTATGGATGAGAAATGTGTGTAATCCTCTTCTCAGCTTTTTTATGGACGCAGCAAACCATGCTGCCAATTAATGCCAGCTGGGGCTGCTGGCCCATGTCCACCATGCACTCATTTCACATGCACAATAACCACTTTAGATAACAAAAATGAGGGTATATTTCTGTTAGGAGGCTGCCATGAGGGGACTGATGATCTGACTTTGATTTCTATATCTTTAGCTATTGCTGTTCTTTCTGTTGGTCAGGTGGATCCGTTCTAAAGCCCCTTTCAGTGGAAGATGCTCTAGCGGGCTGCCATCAGCATAATGCAGACTGTGCTCTCCCAGCACCTGGGACCAGAATGCCCAGCTAGCAAGCTGACTGGAAATTTTTGGAGTCATACCCCCAATTAAACCAGTGGTGAAATCTGCCTTGAAGTCTTTCATGTTTTCTTCTCTTGTAAAAGAGCTTTGAGTATTTATTCTCAGGATACTTAAAAATGTACATCTGTTTTCTCTTTATATATATATAAAATATTTAAAACTTTTGAAAATGAAGATAAAAACTAATAGAAACTAATATAAAGAAAAGAGAAAAAAGAAAGCAAGCAAAAAGCGCAAGAAAAGAAAATAAATTTCAGAAAAATAGAAAAGAAAGAAAAAAAGATACAAAGAAGTGGCTTCCGATATTCTTCACAGCAATTACAAGTACAATTATATTTCAACCTCTCCCTCTAAAGTTACATCATAACGATTTGAAAATGACCAATGAGGGGACTACGCTTATGACATCTTCTCTTGAGCTTTTACTGCAACGTGGAAAGCCAGGGAGAAGATGACAGACAGACAGATAGGAATTAAAATAGCTGAAATCTTTCAAGGTCTCTAAATTTCTTGATACTGTATATAGTAATCTTGCAAGATTTTGGCCATTTTTTAAAATGTGTTGCTGTCAATCAAATTAAAAAGTTACCAACCCTTACTGAAAGATCATTGGCTTTGATCAAGCAATTGTTTTCCCCAGAGAGCCTATAATTTAGCCTAACTCCTTCATCCCATCTGCCTTTCCCTGTCTTTTGGGTTGATTGCCAGCAATTGCTGGTTGTTTTATTAAGAGATGATATGATCAGGGTGTTTTTTTTTTTACTTCATTTAACATAAGTGCTTGATTTATCACCCTAGCTATGCCCTCAGAAGGCACAGACATTCATAGAGCTAATAATCTCTTAAATTAAATTGTTTCAAAACAATATTGGCTTTTCATAAGATCTGCAGCAGGGAGCCATCCGTAGCTGGATCTGTATATATATCAGCCCCAGCATTCTCATTAAAATAGTCACTCAGCACATGCTGATCAATTGATAAAAATGTAGAATCTATGGAAATATAGAGGCATACATAGATATGGCAGAGCTAAGTTATAAAGCTCAGTTTAAAAATGCCCACAATCACGTATCCTTTCAAACATCCAGTTTCATGGGAATCAACACTACACCAACTTTTAGTCCAATTGGCTCGTAACTCTCTTTCAAGCTGATGCTGTTTAGAAATGTTGAGACTCTGACCAGATCCATACAGTTGCTTTGTAATGTTCTCTCTTGTCCAGGGATGGCAGGCAATCTTGCTACCCTAAATCTTGCTGTCCCACAGTGTGCTCTTACAGCACACCTAGAAAAGATCTTTATGCACAACACTCTAAGGGCTCTGCTTGATGGTTCCCTCAAATGAAATTTCAGCCTGGCTTATCAGCATTCCCCATCAAACTCCTCCAAGTGGCATGCACAACTCCCTGATTACTCAATGCATTGTGATTTTTCCCCCTATTGTACTATCACCCAAATGAACGTTTAAAAATTATTATTCCTTGAAACTGTGATTCAGCCAAACAACTCTTTGAGCAGTCAGCCAATAGGCAGCAGCAAAGACTTTTTTGTATCTCTTGGCTCCCCTCTAGTGGCTGTTCAGTTTTGTGTAGCCATTTTTGGGGTGGGGGGTGCCTTTGAGTCAGTCTTGACTCCTGGCAACTGCCTGGACAAGACCCTGCAGTTTTCTTGGCATGATTTTAGAACTGGTTTGCCATTGCCTCCTTCCTAGGGCTGAGAGAGAGTGACTGGCTCAAGGTCACCCAGTTGGCTTCATGCTGAAGGCAGGACTAGAACTCATGGTCTCCTGGTTTCTAGCCTGGTGCCTTAACCACTACACCAGATTGGTCACTGGATAAGTGCTATTGAAGAGTTGGCATTTGAGAAAAGGGTTGACCTGTAGGGATTGGTGTTAGAACATGATGTGCGGAGAGGAAGGGAGGAATTGGGTCTCCTGGGAGCAGCAGCCCCTGGGAAGGGAATTCCTTACCAGGCAGGCTACAGAAATATAAGAAGGAGGACATTTCAATTACACTTCCAATTACATGCCTTAAGCCAGGGACAGTCTAGTCATTGTCAAGACTTTGCACTCTCTTTGAACTCCACTAAAAAAAAAAAAAAGTGGTAATGGAAGCTGGGTTCCAGTCTTCCTCCAAAAGAGAATTAGAGGGTGGAAGAACAGATCAGGCATCACATGGATGGGCAGGCCCACAATAAACCGGAAGAACCAACTGAAGCCCCAAATTTGTCATTATGGACAGAAGACCTCCTGTCATGGGTTCTTTTTTAAACTGTACCAGTTAGATTGACCCTGACTCAAAAGAGACACAAAGGCACTTGACTCTGGACAGGTGGTTGTTTTATATCTCCCTATAAGGATTGGGGAGATGTTTTATTTTGCGTAAAAGTGATGTGTGAATATTTCCTATATTCTATTCCTATCTCTATACTATTATTAGGATAATTACTATTATAATATACAATTACTCTTCAATTACTATTACTATGACAATGTTTATACTATTACCTATTACTCTATTGCAATTACCTATATAGTACACTCTATACCAGGGTTCCTCAACCTCAGCAACTTTAAGATGGGTGGACTTCAACTCCCAGAATCCTGGCTGGGGAATTCTGGCGTTGAAGTCCACGCATCTTAAAGTTACTGAGGTTGAGGAACCCTGCTCTGTACTATTACTATTATGCATCAACATTTCTTTCTTAAGCCTGTTCTGTCTTAAGTCCTGTCTCTGAGTTTTCTTCTTCTTTTTCTGTTAATAGCCAGCAAGTAGAGCTCTTGCACCTTTTTTACATTGTGGTTTGTCTTGCTAGGATGCTCTACTTCTGTTCCTCTCTTTTGGACAGTCCACTCCTTCTGAAGGAAAAATCCCTTCTTTTGTTTGGCTGCTGTACTCTGCTGGCAGCTGCAGAGCTCCAAAACACACATCTCCTCCATCTCCCCCACAGCTGTGTCAAGATTGCAGCTTTATTGGCAACTCTGCCGTGCTGACGCTGAGGAGAAGGCTCAGATGGGCGGGAAAGAAGGCAGCACAGGTGTCTGCAATTTTGCTAAGCAGCCTGCTCTTCCACACCTCCCCCATGCACATCAATGATCTGGAGGTCAAATAAGAGGGAAAACACAACTTCCAAAGCAGCACACCTAAAGCTATCCTTGTGTTGCCTCAGCTGTGGGTGGACAATGAGAAACAGGCAGTGGCATCTAGACATGTCCTCTGGAAATGGTTAGTGGACTTTCCTTGTGCCAGGTGAAGAGGTTATATGAATTTAGCCTCTAAGTCCCAGAGTTTCCACTAAAATTCAATACAACTGGAAGGCATCAGATTGGAAGATGCTGGTCCATCTGAAGATCTGTCTATATAAATTGGGGCAGGTCCCAGGCCTACTTAGAGATGCTACATATTTCTACATGTGCTTGCTATTCTTAATTCCTTACTTACAGGACTTAACATGAAAAAATATTTTGCAGACCTCTTAACATCCCCAAACTTGTGTTTTTTATTAACTTAGGAATTCTCTCATTTGTTTATTGTGGATTAATACATTAATGTTGCTTTGGTGCAAGATTAGCTGAGAGCACCAGTCATTCCTCACATTTAGTGTATTGCCAGCCTTATGTAGACTCTTGACAGACTTTAAAAATAAAATAAATACAAAATTAAGGAATCTAAACTGTTAAAGATGCTAGTGATTTATTTTTTTGAAATTCTTGGAGCACAGAAGCTATGCTAAGTTCCCATGCATAGTGGAGTAAATAATCTGTCATAATGTGTATATCACATGACAACACAAACCACAGAAAAATATAGAGTGGAGAAGAAAATATACAGCCCCTGCCTTGAATACTGTAGAGCATTTAGAGGCAAAGATGGGCAAGGATAATGTTTATAGGTTTCTTTTGCCCTGCCAGTGCATTGGAACTGTGCAGAATTGTGACAGATTTCTAGACTGAGAACAGACAGAGAATTAAAGGGGGAAATCTATTATTTTCCTTCTACTGTTAAATTGCATTATTATGCCTTGAAGTTATTAATATTGCACAATGTAATGAATGAAATGTGAAAAGGGAGGAATATTAAGGATTTAAACTATTTCACATCAGCTAATAGTAACAGCTGTATCACTGAATCCTGTAGTCATATGGTCCCTGAGTTTGCTAATCCTCTTTTCAATCACCCAGATTACTGGTCATTACCACCACTTGTTGCAGCAAATTTCACAGGTTAAGTATGTGCTTTTATCTCTCCTGAATCTTTTATTATTTAGCTTCACTTCAATTTTGAAATGTAGAGAATGCCTTCTACCAAGTTCCTATGTCTTATGAATAATATATACCTCAATCATGTCTCACCTTATTTGCTTTACAGTACACTAAAAAGCCCCTGATGTTCCTATTTCCATAGGAGCATTGTTCCAATCTCAGGAATATTTATCCAAGCTGTTTAGGAACTCAGGGGGTTGGCTTCCTAACATATCTGAAAGATATTAGCTTGGGAAGAATGATCATCTACTTTGATAAATCCTAGTTAGGTATCTTTTCCTCCATGGATTATCCTAGTTCCTTTTGAAAGCCATCTGACTTATTGGCCATTGTCACATCTCACAGCTTCTCCTGTTATCCATTAATTTTACATTCTATAAGAAAATATCTCCTCCACCCAAAATCTAGAACAAAGTGTGAAATATCTGTATTCCTGAGAAAACTCTTACACAATAAATATTGAGCACATCATATTTATCTGAAAGAGGGAACCCAGAGGAAAGAAGGTGGAAAGGTCCATTGGGCTAGATCTTGCCACTTGTCCAATGATGGCAAATGTTAATGAAAATAGTTAAGTGATTTGCTCGGTAAAGGAGAAATGGAAACTTGCCCATTTTTGCAATATGGCATCTCACACGAAAAACAAAAAGCACTTTTATACACTCAGCATAAAACTGTCTATGTATTTTTGAAGTGTTAAAAAGTATAACCGCACTTGGGGATTCCAAAAGAGAATCAACTCACTTAAAAATATGTGATAAGATATTTCAGCAAGTGAGTAGGAAGAAGAGGTGTCAAATGTTCATTGCCTGATAACGTCCACATAATAGCAGGAGAAACCAACCCGTTCCAGCCTCTTTCTTTGTCACATACATACAAAAACAAACAAGTTTTCTGCACACACAGCTATAAACCTATGTGATCATTTCCTTTGTTTCATATTCCCTGTGGTCAAGACTTTCTTTCTATCTCATTTCTACAATTGTTTCATTCATTTCCAGTAACAGCAAGTGTTTAACATTTCTACTTCCTTTTGGGAAGATGGTTAATAAACATAATCTGATTCACAGTTTTTATGGGCAGCTATTTCCATGATTTTATACCAGGAATGAAAAAGCAACAAATGAAAAAACTAATATAGAAAGGGATTTTGGACTTGTAACCTGCCTATACAATTATTATGGTACACAAATCAGCAATATCATTTAATTCTGTAAGTTTATAAGTAGTCAGGCATGATAAGAACCTCAAAGGCTACAGAGTGTAGAGATAGCCAGCACAAGTCAGTTTTGAATTATATTCTAAGGATCTGGAATACTACAAGATCTAAGAACCATCCTTGAATAAAAATAGAAACAAACTGGAACAGGTTCATTGTGAAGACAGCAAGGTGGTCAGCAGTAAGGAAGACATGCCTGCAAAGAAAGGTGGACATCACTGAATAAGTTGATTTTGAGAAGATGAGCAAAAGGGGACATGATCTCATTCTTCAAATCCCTAAAAGATATTCAAATCCCTCACACCGAAGATGGTAAAGCCATTTTCTCTGCTGCCTTAGAGGAAGAGATAGATCTCATGAACTGAAATTACAGAAAGACAAATTTCTAAGAAATCTCTGAAGATTTCTAAGATTTCTGAAATTTCTAAGAAAGCTTAGAAACCCCTAGATTCAGAGTATCTAAACAGATCCTGTGCCTGGCAGATGAGTGAATTTGGGAAAAGTTAAACACAGAAAGTTTAAAAACTATCACCTTATTCCCTTAGGAGAAAGGGAAAGGTACTGTAAAGTAAAGCAAATATTGTTGGTTATTAAGTACTTCTGACATAACACCTTTACAAATGGGAAAATTGTAATAAGAACCAGGAATGATGAAGAAAACTGACCATATTTAGGTACTGTAGTATCTTAGTTTCCAGGGATAGTAGTAGTACTTGATCCAATAAAATGTGCTTCTAAATATGACTCTACCCCTAAAAAAGGGAAACAAAAAAATATAAATTCTTATCTGTGGCAATTACATATTTTTGAAAGAAGAAAAATTGGATTGCATGACTTCAGGAGGAACCTTCAGAAAATTTTCAGGAAAAAAAAATAAGATAATTGGGATGGGATGAGATGGGCAGGGCAAGTACATTTCTCAGTGTCCAAAGAATCATATTTTACCTCCAAACAGACAACTTCCAAATATCAGTTTTTCAAAGACAGTACACAGAACTTAAAGAGGTAGCATTCAGCTTTTCTCCTGAGCACTACAGCACCATTGGACCACACTGACTTATGCCTTTTTACCTTCTCCAACTGGTGCGGTAGAGTGAATTAATAGCTTTGGGTGTCTAGTGAACTGATTCAGACGTCACTCCCAAAGTCCAAATGCTTACTCCCAGGTTAAGGTCTGGTAACTGACCATCCACAATCCTCCTCCTCTTCTTCAGAATGCTGACAGAATTCCCCTTCAACATCTGGCAGATTCATAGGCCACAAAACATCTTGGGCAATTAGCTCAAGACCACTTCTCAGGAACTTTGTGGATTGGCTCACTGGAACAACTCCATAAAGCCAAAAAAGGGAGCCTAATACAGAGGAAGGAGTGAAACTGGAAAAAGAGAGAAGGAGAAGAGGGATCCAAAACAAAGTTATGGAAGCTGGCATCTTATATTCTCAGCCACAAAAGATACATAAATTTTTCCTATTGTACTATTAACCAAATGAATTTTTAAAAATTATTATTCCTTGGCTGCCCTCTAGTGACTGTCCAGATTTGTGTAGCCACTTTTTGGGGGCTGCCTTTGAATCAGTTTTGACTCCTGGCAACTGCCTGGACAAGTCCCTGCAGTGTTCTTGGCAGCATTTTCAGGGCTGAGAGAGAGTGACTGGCCCAAGGTCACCCAGCTGGCTTTGTGCCTAAGGCAGGACTAGAACTCACGGTCTCCTGGTTTCTAGCCTGCTGCCTTCACCACTACACCAAACTGGCTCTCTCCGTACTGATACTACTACATTTCAATCCAGCCATTACATGGTAGTGGCATTCATGGAAGAAATGCATTTACCGTTTTTTGTTCATTTGTAGACTAATCTTTGCCAGGACTGGGTAAATCTCCCTAACATAGACCCGTTGTTGTTGTTATTTAAACATGTATGCTACCTGACTCCCAACAACTCTGGATGACTCACAACAATCAAACAAAAAAATTACCATAAAATCAATAAAAGATGGCAAGTGTGACAGACCAGATGGGATGAAGGAAGGGGCTGGATTTATTTCATCCCAAGTATATGCTTGATCAGTAACTTAATACTATTTTTTCCTTCAGCATTCAGGGTTGGAGCTGTATCACTGCTTGCCGTGCTCCAAAGCAAAGAATTAACTTAGCTTTTAGTGATGCTTCTCATTTCTATCGGTAAATCATCCCTGGCAGACATATTTTAGAGGCCCAGCTCTTCCCTATTATTTTTTTATGCAGCCCCTTGGGGAAGAAATGTATTAACTTAATCTCACACAATATTTATATCGCTGTCCCAGATTGCTTCCTTATCTTTTTTTTTTAACACATTGACAGCTGCATTGTATAACTTTGCCATTTTGTGTACACATTTCAACATTATCCTTTTTAAATATTTCACACTCACAAGGGTTTCTTACAATGCTCTGTTCCTTGGAAGTGTTCATCTCAGAAAGGAAGCAGTCCCAAAAAGTGCTGAGCATTCAGATTTCTTATTATTAGCTATTAATTAAAATACCCCTCAATAGAGACAATAGAACATGGAAACAAAACTCTGTATTTTGTTTGAACCACAGGACAATTAGACTATACATAATCAAGATAGAGAATGCCCTCCCTTCCATATTTCTAGTTCATTAAACACTGTACAGCTGTTCCCCTCTCTTCATAATCTGTTTATCCAACTAATAGTCTTCTCTCTTCATTTTCCTCCAGTGCTTTGGATGCATATAGAGAGGGGGTGGGGGTGGGGAAATTATTTATTTAGACTATTTTTCAGGGAAGTTCAAGGAGTTGTATAGTCACCCATACAGGAACTGACCCAAACCAAACCTGCTTAGCTTCAATAAGTGACTACTTCACATGCTGTTAGACCACTCTGCCCTGTGCTGCCAATGGTTTAAATGATTTATTTGTATTATAATTTGAGTCCAGCACCATTTCCCAGAGCCCTTCAAAAGCTGCCACTGTGCTGTGTCAGAAGGGAAAGATTGTGACCTATAAGGCAAGTCTGCTCTCAATGATAATATAGATTAAATCAAATAAATGTAACTTTTGTTCTGGCCCACTACTTCTTTGTCCTTACTCTGGTTCTTTTTCAGAGAGAGGCTCCTGGCAAACCACACTAGGGTCAAGTCCAACACTTTGTCTTAAAAAGTTGAACATCCACATTGGAGAAGACAAAAGGATTATAACGGAAAAGGATTATAACGGAATCCAAGGCAATCTTTTTTCTGACCTGGTGTCACTTCCAAATAGGTGGTAAGTTATCACTATTATTGATAACTTATTGATCATTGTTGCTGTTAAAAAGGATCTAAATGCAAGGTCCCTGGGCACCTAAACTATTAGAAAATTAATCATTACAAAATAAGCATTTATAACAAAATATTGTAAACCTCTGACTCTCAAAACGCTGGATTTCTCCTGTTTATTAAACTAAACTATTTTTCCAGCCTGACCGCTTGTGTTTGTCTATTATGAAAAAGAATCCAAGAATAGCTGAGAAATCCGCTTTGCATATGGATTGGGTTAAGTTCATAGGGGTCTATTGTGTTGTCTCAGGCATCTATTGTCTCATTCACCTATTTAGGTATTTATATGGATGACCTGGTCCCAGTGATATGGAAGGTACTGCATTCTTTCTGAGCTGAGATTGTATTAAAATGCATTCAATCATCTGGATGTTTTGGCTAGACATGGGTGACGGTAATGACTTATTGTAGTGTAATCAAGGCATATGGGACCCAATGGAGTAAACAAGGAGGCCAGTTCCTGGGTTAAGAGCCTTACATTCTCATGCCAAGCAAGGAAAAATAAAGTAAGTAGAGAGGAGCAGGAAGTGGTGGCCCAATTGCACGCAATGCAGTTGTACATTCACTGAAAGAACCTAAGAATATGGCAGCCATGTTGCTTGATCAAAATCCATTTACTCCATTTTGGGGTTGGCAACAGATGCCTCTAGAAGATTACAAAATGAAAAGAAGCTGATAGCATTTTCCTGTTATTTTTCTCCCCAGCATCTGTCAATCAAAAATATGCTGCCTCTGAATCTCAGTAAAATAACATATATCTTCCAGGCTTTCAAGCTATAAAATAAGTACACAAAGCCTCCAGCAGGATTAATGTGCCTGTTCTCTCAGAAACCAAAAATAATTATTTTAAAAATGTGTTTCCAAAATCCCCCCAAAATGCCCATTCTAGTCTTGTCTTATGTGGACCTTGGTCGAATTTCCAATCTTACCCATTCACAAACTGCACCAATTCTGGATCCAGACTTATTCATGTGTAATGTAGACCATGACCAACTTTGACAAAAATAATGTTCCTCCAGGCAGGAAGGGGAAAAAAAATTATTAAAGTATTGCTAGTAATCATCTAGGTATAGAATTTGCAATGATATGTTGTAATTTATTTTTGGGAGTTCTTCCAAGCATCCATACCCTCTTCCAAGATATTTCATTTCTCCTTTACTTTTTCCAGAACTCACACTCAACATTCCATAATCACTGAGCATCCTCAGTACTACCTGAATAGGTCAGGGTTTTTTTCCCCCCCAACGGTGTTTCCTCTCTTTGAGTTTAATCTGTATATGTCTACAAATCTCAGGATTCCTGAATTCCTATAGGTATCTGTACAGAAGAATCTACTAGGGGAATAAAAAAAGGCAAGATGGTGATACACACAAAAAAGGGTGGGACTTCAAATGCACAATTGTGGCCAACATTTTAACATTTTTAAACCCCCTTCCTCCAAGGGTGCCTCTGTATTTTTCCTTATTTCACAGTTACACCTCTTTATTTACAAAGAAAAAAACAAAATCTTTCCTTCATTAATTTCTGTAAAGGTATGCAACTTTTTGGACAGGCACTTGGTCATGAATGGCATGCCAGGAGACATATTACATAAAGGGGTAGAATTTTTTAAAATCAAAAATTAAATTCTATTTAAATGCCTTTAAAATATATATTAAAAGCAGTTAATAGTCTGTCTCCCATAGTTGCTGGGAGTCAGGTGGCATATAAATGTAATACTTTAGTATGGTTGGTCGCACAGTCAGCCAGATGTTTAGATTGAATTTGGCATTTTTATCCACCTATCGAGTCCTTCCCAAGGACCTGGGATAGGCAGATGTTGTTTGATGGTGTTAGTGGCATCATTGCAGGATGTAAGCTGTTCCAAGTAAGGCTGCCTTTTGCAATGGACTGATGGTGATTTTGTCAATGTCGATGGTCATCAAGTGGTGCTCCAGATGTTTGGGACTGCACCCAAGGTGCCTATTGGTACTATCTTTGCTTTCTTTTGCCATAGTTGTTCTACTTCTATTTGCAGGTCTTTGTATCTTGTGATTTTCTCCAGTTCTTTCTCTTCTATTCCGCTGTCTCCAGGTATTGCAATGCCCACCTTCCAGACTTTTTTGTCTTTCTTATCAACAATTGCTATTATTATTAGTAGTAGTAGTAGTAGTAGTAGTAGTAATAGTAGTAGTATTTGATTACTTACTATGTATCCAATAATTTCCACTTTTTGTCACATTAAAATTACAATTCATCAGCAACTTTTGTAGGAGCTCTGTGGAATGTTTTGGAGGACACAGATAGCCCAGAGGTTGTGCACCTTATAAAATGTACTAAAGTTAACAAAGAACAATGCATTCTTTGAGGAAATGTGTTGTATATTCACTTCAAACAGTACAATAAATTTCATTGGGAGGCCAGACTCATTAATACAGATGTTGTAATAACATTGCAAAAGGATATTTTTCACACCTAGAGTGGTATGGTATCTGTGGGAGTTCCAGAAGAATTAACAAGCCCTTTTACTCTGGAAGCTGAACAAAATGATGATGAGGCTTGCAATTTTACTCAATCATCATATAACAGTCTTCCTCCATCTGGTGATCTCAGATGCATTGGAGTAAAACTCCTATTGACCATGCTGATAGGATTGTGGGAGTTGTAATTCAATGCATCTGGATAGTACCCATTTGCACAGATTTGACATTTAGGAAGAGATAATGTTTTTTAAAAAATCAGCAAAGTTTACATTTTATCTATCTATCTATCTATCTATCTATCTATCTATTCATTCATTCATTCATTCATTCATTCATTCATTCATATATCACATTTATATGGCTGCCCATCTCACACAAAGCGACTCTTACATACTTCCGTTTTTTAAAATAGGGTTCTTATTCATGCCTTAGCCATTCACTGTAAGATTCTCTCCATTTAATTAAAAGTAAATGATGCTGTCCAGTGGCTCAGGATTTTTTTGTTAAAGGTCAGCATCTTTTAGCACTGAAGTTACGCCTTGAGTTCAATGGAGTCCCAAGAACCTATGCACAATATTGCAGTCATGCTGATTTTATAAGTAGTGATGTATTATGTATTGCTGCTGGAGGTGCATGTTGTATGGGAACACTGGTTGCACTTTTTTAGCAGTTCTACTTCCTTGCTATAAACCTGGGGAGCATCAGGTTCATGAAAGCTGTACACAATAATTAATGAACTCCTATCATTCAAAAACTATACCAATAGTTGTATTGGTCAATGCTGGATGGAATTTGGACTCTGATTTACAGAAAGAAATTCTGTTTATTTGAAGAAATGAAGGATTTTATTTCAGGACAAGATAACTGAGCCAGATTTTAGCACTTTGTGGCAAGATAACTGAGCTAGATTTTAGCACTTTGTGGCAGCAATCCTGTGCTATAGGCAATGTTGTGTCAAACCACAACATTGAAAAAATGATGAAATGTGCATCATGGTATCACAATGCAAACCCCATCGTTTCATACAGTACTTCAATACTGATATCAATTATGTACATCATGTGGTTTGTGTCACAACATGGCAGTGTTATGTTTCAACACTTGGCCCCCTTGCCCTTCCACAAATGGCTATGCCTGTGCCTCATTGATTTCAGTGGGATTCTACTCCTGCTTAAGGAATGACATTTTGACTTGTGTTGTGCCACCAATGAATTTCAAAGGCTCCTCCTTATCATTCTCCCACAGAAATCATTTGGGCCTGAAAAGTTCATGTTTGGCTCAAACTCTCACTTTGCATGCCATTCCCAGGTTGTGCTGGTGGTCTCTTTGCATGCCGTATGGCCTGTTTCTGCTGCTCCGGCTGCTAGGCATAGCTAATTCTATACAACTGATGAATGAGGAAAATATTTATGGAATTTGCAATGTACAGTGTATGCATGTCTCTCTCAACTCTGAAAAATAATCTTTTAAAAAAGCAGGTTAAACAAAACCAGCAGAGCCTAGGGATTATTCTATCAGTGGTAGACTGTTTATGCCAGAAATTGTCACACTGAGATTCAGATCAACACATCATCTCCATCCAATGTATAAAATCGTATCTAAATAATCCACTAAATTTCACAAGATAGGATTCTCCCACTTCCAAAAAAACTGCCATTAGCATGAGAATCAACTAGCTGAAGTCTTTAGCAAGTTCTCATCAGGTTTGAAAAGCTACCTCTATCAAAGTCAATAACTGAGGATTGGCAATTCTGAACATGAGTCATGCTGCTGACCTTCCATATATTTGAAAAGTGCAATAATCCAATCTGAGTGCCTGGCAGATGAGTGAATGCAATGGAATTTACAGCTTTCCCCAACCTGGTGTCTTCAGATATCTTGCAACTACAACTCTCAGAAGGTCTGGGGTGTGAAAATATGAAATGGTTAGAAGTATACAGGTTTCCAGGTTATCCTCTGGAAACACCACAGCCACAAAATTCAATGAATGGTGCATAACGGAAGCATCCTCTGTTGCCATTTCTAACTCCACTCAATTTTGATCTGCCTGATGTGCAGTTCACAGTAGAATGTATTAGTAGTTCACCATTTCCTTAATATTAGGGAGGCCCATAAATATCATTTTTCTGAAGCAGCGCCAGTATTATAGAACTCCCTGCCCCCTGACATCCAAACAGCTCTTATCTTAAAAGGCTTCAAGAAATTATTAAAAACAGTACTGTTCAAAAGAACCTCTGATTTATAGATGACTCCGTCGATTTTTATGGCTTTTGATGGCTTGTTTTAGGATTTTATCTGTAGTTTAAATTATTGTTTACGGTTATATGAATTTTGTAACATGGACATTTTATTGTTGAGAAAAGTCTCTCAATATATAAATAAATATCAACATGGTGACAGAGGATATGGGTAAAACAAAAACAAAAATTAGGAATTAAAGACCTCAGTGAAGGAAGCCAACCAGAAAGTGAACAAAGTTCATAATCATCCAGCTCAAGGGTTTGATTGCACAATAGTGGCGGCCATCTTTATTTTTTTTACTCTTCCTGCAGATACCCCTAGTTTACTTAGAAAGGAACTTGGGCAGCATTTTTTAAAGGAAAGTAGCCCTTGTCCAGACCCCAGTTGAAGAAGTATAGTTCAATCTTTGAAATGACCAGCTGGATCAATGCTTTTCATATAAGACACTAAAACTGATCAGGTAAAATATAACCCTAGTAATTATTTGAAGTTTGGGGTTCTCCACAGACTCCCTTGACTTCAACAGATAAAAAGACAAAAAAATAATTAATATTGACATAGGATGGAATGGGAAGAAAATTGAGCAGTGCTCCGATGGACATTCTGCTCTGAGGGTTCTCAAAGTCTTTTAATGGCCCTGAAGAGAATAACCCAGAGGAGATTTATGGAGTGAAAAAGGAACCTGCAGATGGGGGGGAGGGGGGAAGCTTAACACTTTCAGTTATAGTGAAAACAAGTCTCTCCCCTTGCAGCTGCTTTTTCTCCTATTTCCCTCTCCCACCCATACAGTTTTTCAGAGAGCATTAAAATGGATTATTAGGAATAACTTTAAATCCCTTTTTGGCTGTAAATGTTACAGGTAACCTCAGACATGTAAAAATTGAGAGTCTTCTGTGGTCTGATCAGATCTGGGTTTCTTCATGCAGAATACAACTTTCTGTAGTTTTTACTACTTTTTTTTTAAGTTACAGCACATCCCTTGAGCCATCAAAAAGCTGTGAAACTCTGGGTCCAAATTCATCATTTTGCTATGAGACTTGAAAGGAATTTCAAAAAAAAATGTTTACTGGAAGTTAGCAGCTACTTGAAATTGAACTTTTCCTGTGTGTATACATTACCATGCTCTGATCCCACAGGAATTATACACAGATATCCAGCTCGACTGATGGAAAACATGATCAGGCACAGTTGGCAAACTTCATCCAACCAGAATGACTTCAGTGCCAGAAAGGGTGAGGCTGTTTCCAAATAAATTGGATGTTCTGCAGATGACATTCACTGATGCTCATTCTGGACGCTCTGTGGAAGAACTCCACCCATCAGTTCCGACTAGTGTTTCTCAACCTTGGCAACTTGGAGATGTGTGGACTTCAACTCCCAGAATCCCCCAGCCAGCAAGGCTGGCTGGGGAATTCTGGGAGTTGAAGTCCACACATCTCCAAGTTGCCAAGGTTGAGAAACACTGGACTAGATCATCTCATCCTATTTCAAGTAGCTAGTATGGATTGGAAAAAAGTTTTATTCTGTCACTTACAGATTACATCTTGAGATCATCCATCAAAGATCTCAAACCCTGACTCTGAAGACTCCTCTCTTTTGGTGTTTGTAAGAATTATTGCCAACCTGCAGCCACAATGTGCTCGGAAATCAGTGCTTTGGAATGTGGTTCCCAACCTTTTTGGCCAGTGGGCACATCTAGAATATTGAGAGCATGTTTATGGGGACTCTCACAAAATGGCTTCTATAGTGGGGGTGGCCAAATCACAATGGACCCACATAATAGAAGGCAGAAAAGCACTGAGCTGCCTTCCTACAACCCCCAAGCATTTTATTTTCTCATACTGCCTCTGGGATCTCTGTGCGGCCTAGAAGCACTGTTTGAAAGACAGGGTATGCTTGATACCGGTGCTTTGCAGCACACTATCTTCATGTGCATGCTTCATTTTTTAAAAAGTTTTTGAGGTGTTTTTTTTCCCTTCTTTTTAGCAGGTAGCTTGGCAGGTACTGACAGGAATATGCCAATGGGAACAGTGATGCCCTCAGTCCCATATTGGAGGTTCAGGTCTTAGGAAGGAAGATGTGTTAGCCTGAACTTACTCAATATAAGACATAATGAAGCATCCAAGTGGAATAGAAAATGGGCAGAGAGAGATGCCCATTTCTTTTATAGAGAGATGTACTTAGGAAAATTATTAAGGAAATATAATTTAAAATAAAACATGAAGTGAGGAAGCAACAATATTGCTTAAACGTGCTTAAACTCCATGCCAGAGTTTCCAGAAACTCTGAGACCTAAAAATGCCAAGAGTGAAAAATTGCCAGGTATTTATGTGAACAAGAATTTGGAATCAGAGTAATGGTCAGAATCCAAAAGGGAAGAGAAGAATGCAGAAGGAAAAGAACCTTACAGAAACACCAGCAAACAATAGAATTACTTTTAATGGAGCCTCACTTTAATGCTTGTAGCATCTATGTGCACATATCCTGCAGAGTTAGGCCCATGGTTTCAAATTACATGCTAAGCCAATATCAAGCAAAGTATATTATGGCTTAACATGGCATGTGAATCTAGACAACTTCTTGCCTAAGCCAATCTCTTGGAACCAATCTTTCTGCTTGTTGGCTTCTACTTGATAGCGTCTTTCTACATGGTGATTGCTGTCATCTAGATTTCCACACTCCCCACTCCCAAATGTGTGTATTTCAAATTCCATTCTCCATTCACAATGGGATAATCTTTTACATGCCACATGTCATTTTAAAAAATCAAAGCCTTTTTTATTATGTTAACAAAAAAACTTGGAAATAAATTGTCTTAACACTCTTGCTTAGTCTATACTGTATTAAGTACTGTACATTCGCCTAATCTTATGCACTGTTTCTCAGACATGTCCCACTGAATAGGTAAATACTCATAGATAAGTGTGCTTAAGATTATGGGTTTTGATACTTTGCTTTGGAAGAGGTCCTCTTAATTTCAATATAGCATTATTTTCAAAGAAGTGCTTTCTTAATACCATAAAACAGCCTTCTCCAGCCAGACGTTTAACTATAGTTTAACTATAACTCCTAGCACCCCCCATCAACATAGTAAAATAAATTGTAGTGGTGGAATCATTTAGTGAAACATACACTGGACAAGGCCAAATTAGAGCATGTAGTGGGTCAAGGCATAAACATTGATTAGAAGGCTTTATTTTATTATTTTATTTTGCATTTAGACCTTTATCAAGGGTGCAAGTGGATATTTATAAGAAAGCTCCTATTCATTTTGATGAAGTTGGATATCCTCCTTGAGTGATGAAATGATACTGTATTATAGCAGTTAAAGTTATATATGCTTCAGCCAGAAGAATCCTACATACATCTCACACTCATGTTAAAAAAAGAACCCAAATCTTCATGGTAGATATTGCTTCCTTAAACAGGAAGTGGAAAGTAAATTGTCTTGGGACAGAAATCCATACAATACCAATTTGATGCAGATGTCTATATTTCAGCTGAAGATCCAGAAGGGACAGAGATGAAAATCCATTTTCATGTCTTATTTTGAAGAGCTCATATTCAGGTGGCTAAAGACTGATTTACATCCATTTTTATTTTAGTTTATTCATATCAGGTAGATAGAGATCAAGCCATGGAGTTCCTACCATAATGAGACTGAAGAACTATTCAGGGTTCCAGTTCACATGGAATTGGTCTCATATGCCCATGAAATCTCCTTGCTGCAGAAAATTGTGCAATTAGATGAGACTGTCTCTTTGTTTAGCTCACCTCTGCAACTAAGAGAAGAACTAGACTGTGCATATGTTGGACTGAACAGCAAAGCAAAGCCTGAACAAGGCTAATATTCTAAATTAATGGGACCTACAATTTCATCATGAGAGGACTATCATGAGATTGATTAAATGTAAACGCTGATAAGACTACAGTTTTACAAATTGAACTCTGGGGGAGGGGGCTTTCTGCTCCTTTCTGCAGAGGTTTTGCAAGTTCTCATTTGTTTCTGTGGTATATAAAACCTAGTGGTCAGAGAGAAAAGAGTTTCAGATCCTTATTGTTTGAGCTGCAGGTATTCACGACTGTTTGTATTTCTATTTTCCCACACTCCTTCTGGTGCCTCAGGGAGTCATTTGCAGAGCCTAATAATGGTATACATTATTACAGTGCCCTTAATGATTCCCTGTGGCACCAGAAGAGCCTGGGAAAATGTAAACAGAAACTAAATTATACTAATACAAGTGCTCCATTTTGGCCTAACAAATTAGGGGCATATTAATTATGGAAGGAGGTATACAGTTGTTAAGAGGAGGACAACATATTAAAATTCACACTGATTTGGGGGCAAGGAAATCCAGCAGAATAAATCAAAATGCCTGTTCATGTTTCATAGAAAGCTGGTTTCACTTGAGGATCCTATCTCTCCTATCCCAAAAATGAAGAAGGAAGAGAAGACCAATGGATTTGTCTGAAAGGGAGATAAATTGAAAACCTTCCTGCCTTTTTTTGAATATCCCTCGTATTATAAAGCATCTTATGCTGCTGTTGACAGGTCTTTAGGCTGCAATTCTTATATTACTCCTTGGAGAGGAGTTGTTGTTCTTACTGTAGTGTTTGTCCTGCATGGTTGGAGAGTTCTCTTGTTCTTCCTAGTTCTTACAGCAAAGCTCTCAGTACATGATGTCATGAGGAGGCTTGTTTATTAACCGGCTGGTTGCAGAGCCTGACACTGATGAGGGGTGTGAGTGAGTGGCCCAAGGTCATCCAGCTGGCTTCCTTACTTTAGGAAGACTAGAACCTGGGTCTCTCCACTCCTCAGCAAGCACCTTAACCTTTACAACATTTATTTATTTATTCATCGTATCTATATAGCCGCTCATCTCACAAAACACGACTCTTGGCGGTATACTGTACAATAAAAAACAAGCCATAAAATGAACATTAAAAACATTCCACAATTAAAAAAAAACAGCAATGTTATTAAAAGACTAGGAGAGAGCATATTCAGTGTTGCAGGCAATGTAGCCACTTCCATTTCCTTGAGATCCCCAAATCTGCGGACACAACCACGTTTTGAGGGTCTTCCGGAGGGCTATCAAGGATGGGGCCAGTCTCACCTCAAGGGGAATAATGTTCCACAGGGTGGGTGCCCTGGCTTCTGCCCACCCCCACTTCAAAGTAAGTTCCATTTAATTCACTGCTAAATTAACATACCTGTTTTCACTACAGGATTAGGCAACCCACTCACTGCAGACCACATACAGTTCCAACCCCAGGTTTGCAGCTTCCAAGGTCTGCCGATTGTACAACTGAAATTTGGCAGCAAACAGCAAGGGTTTTGGAGGGTTTTCTGAATGGTATGCTAAAACAGGTGTATTAGTCTTCCGATAGGCTTAATTAACTGTTGTGCCTTTAGGGGCAGAATTGCTTTTTGTACATTGAGGCTCTCTGATAATTCTGGTATTATTTCTTGAAAGGTGACACTACCCCTAAAGGAGCAGGACTGCAACTTGGGGTGTCTTCCTGGATTTATGGCTGCTACTTTATGAGCAGGTGGAGGCCTGGAGGCCCAGCTGACACACCAGCTGCAACCCTGTCTCAAGTGGGGATCTTGTAACAGTGATTCATCAGGGGTCTCTGACTCAATCTCTCTCCTCTTGCCAAAACCAACTAGACCCAACCATAGAGAAAAGAGGAGAACCACAATAAGTCTGGGTCTTCCACTCCTAACCCCCCTAGAGAGTCCAGAAGGACACTATGGTAAATGGTATTGAAAACTGCTCAGAGATCAAGGAGAAGAACCAAGACTATTGCACTACCCCATCCTGGTTACATTAGATGTCATCAGCAAGTGTGACTAAGCTGTCTCCCAGTCTGAAACCTGACTGCAAGAGGTCTAGATAATCCATCCTCTGAAGCCAGATTCCAACCACCTTCTCAACAACTTTCCCTATAAAGGTATGGTTGGAGACATGCCCATTCCAGGCTGTGGCCTAGGACTCAGTCAAACCACCCATCAGATTCTTGCAGGGGGAAAAAAAAAAAAAACAAGCTTCCTCTGGAACCCCACAGGATCCATTAATCACTAGGGGTAAAGTGATCAAATAGGTCTTGCCTATTGGTGGTGGTGATCGCCTGGCTGGATCTAATCAAAAAGACCATCTGGATACTTCTAGGAGATCCACACAAGCAAGCAGGACTTAAAAGTTTAGTTCATTTTGTAATGGTCATTCATCAAAGCAACAGTCCTCCTCATCTGAATCTAGGAAGAGTTACTACCATCTACTGGCAGGAGATGGATCAGTGATCTGACTTGTATGTGGCATGCTGCTTTTGAATTTTTATGCAGGAACAGTGCTAGGTTTCAGGGGGTGCTAGCCATGAGACCCCCTTGATCCCATCATAGTGCCACCCTAGTGACCCCAGGAAGCATGCTTAGCAAGTAACAGAGTCTACAGCAGGTAGGAACGGGTGCTGAAGTGATCATTCCCACCGCTGCTGCTGTGGCTTGCCTGGAAATGAGGTGAAGAGTTGCCAAAGAAAGTTGAGCCCCCAGAGACTCTGACTGTTCTTTTTTTTTTTTTTTCCTCCAGACCTCCCTTTCTCCTACCAGTCGTCAGTTGCTATACCTTGGGGGCAGAGCTCAGTTCTTGAGCTGACTCGCTATTAGGAGGCTGTGTCTGACAGGTTTGCCAAAACGCCAAGAGAACTCTTCTTATGCCCCTGCCATGGGAACTCCTCCCACCCAGTTGTGGGAATTAAGGCTGATTCTTGAGTTATTTGTCCAGGACCCTGCAGTCTAGGAAGCCCAAAAGTGGGCACTGGAAGAATGCCAGATGGTGGCAGGCAATGATTGAACAGCACCATATTGTTAACTGGATTAATATAGGCATGCTGAAACCAGCATACACCCTGACATTCTCTTTCCTTATGTTTAAAATAATAACAAAGTTATTCCATAGATAGATAGATAGATAGATAGATAGATAGATAGATAGATAGACAGACAGACAGACAGACAGACAGACAGACAGACAGACAGATAGATATCTGTCAAAAGGCAGTTCCTCTAAATCCATTAAATTCAGGATCTAAACTTTTCTAGCTACACCATTGTGCATCTTCTATGAACTGGTTAATCCATATTCCAGGTGTCAAGATTATCTACATTGGGAAATTAATATTAGTATATATAATGTACTAACTGCCCCTCAGTTGTGGTCTTTGGCCAAAGAGCCCCATATCAAGACGTAAGTCTGAATATTCTATATATTTGCTGATCATTAGTGAAGCCAGCAAGCTACACAGATACAGATAAACAAACAAATCACTTTTATTAAGGCTTATCAGTAAGACTTTTTTCAATGCTCTTATTATCTGCGCAGGATAATTGTGCTTACATTCCACTGCCACAGAGAGTCAAAGTCAGAAGATGTACAAACAGTATGTATTAAGATGATTCCTTCAGTCAGTTTCCCCAGGCCAGAGGAGGCAACCGCCTCCCCCCAATGTGAACCTTATACTGTCTTGAATAATACCATGGCATTATGCCAGAGTCCTGTAAGTTATTTTGCAGGGGTAGCAGAAATATTTGTAGAATGGCAAAATAACAACCTCCAAATATTCAGAGAAGGGATGTCTTAAAACAGCAGATGTCAGTTTGGATGAGTCATTGGTCAAGTGTAATAAAGAAGTTTTTTAAAAAAAAAATAGTGCAAGCAGATAAGAGGGGAAAAATATTCATGGATGAAACAGGACATGGAGAAATTGACACACAAATGGGGCAAAGAATGAAAATATCAGTCAGGAACCTACATGCTTAAAGCCAAATAAAGTCCTAAACCAAAATGAGAAAAGTAACCAAAGGATTTTTCAGAGACCATATTATCAAGCTGGGGGTAGGGTGGGGGTGGGGGGGTCTTCAAATGCACAGCCTGTAATCATTTCACAGTTTCATAAACAGAACCAGTAAAAGATTGAATGGACTTTTTTTTTAGATGTTTTTATCCCACCTTTATTATTTTTATAAATAACTCAAAGCGGTGAACTCTTTCCTCCTCCTATTTTCCCCACAACAACCCTGTGAAGTGAGTTGGGCTGAGAGAGAATGACTGGCCCCAGGTCACCCAGCCAGCTTTCATGCCTAAGGTAGGACTAGAACTCACAATCTCCTGCTGTCTAGCCTGGTGCCTTAACCACTAGACCAAACTGGCTCTTTTGATATGAAGGGAGAAATTTTACACTACCACTAACAAAAACATTTTTAAAATGCCCTAAAATCTTTTGAGATATCATGAAATATTGACATTATTTTATGAAATCTTGCATAAAACTACTGAAATCTTGCAAGTTTGCTTGATGAATCTAGGTTTGAAAAGGTTACTGAGATTTAATTTAATGATTACATTAAATTAAATCCCTGATTTAATCAGTTATTAAAACCATCTAAACTTTTGGGCTCTCACAATGACAGCAAATTCTGAAAGTTAATTACTTCTTCCCACATCATCTCTGATTTATCTATGTGGCCGTTAAGAGTTGACAGGGAATTGATGGCATATAATCCTATAATCTCTCAAAATCTAAAAGCATATGAATACAAGCATTAGATGATATATATTGAATTGACTGAAGTATTTCAAACTGCATGTGAAGGGACAAATATCTAAATGCTTCTTTATATGTAATACTCATTGTAGTCTTAAAACTTGCCTATTAGGAACCAAATTCTAAACTAGCTTTATTACTGGCATACTAATTTTGCACATGCCAAATATACGTATGGGAGTGTTCCAGAATCAGCAGGAAGGTCACATCATCAAGTTATCTGGAATAAAATTCACCAATCTTCATGATCTGGTGGACATGTTTGCAAAATTGAAACCATGTTGTGATGTTCTTGCAAAATAGCTGCTAAGAGTCAGCCTAATTTATCACAATGCTCTTTACCATCTATGCCATATCACCCCATCTTAGTTTTGTCATTTTCTGGGCAGATAGGCATACTTACAAACAAAACACCAGGCTGCAGCCACCATCAATAAGGCTTGTCTGGAGTCTAGAAGCATTTTTGGAAATAAAGGTGCTGCTAGAGGCTTTCCCATATGCCAGCTTCTTTTAATAGTTTTAAAAGTTCAGCTGGGGCAGGAAATTTGGAAAGTTCCAACAGAGGTAAACGCATGTATATTGGCACTTCTGAATAGTATGCTATAGATCCAGGGTCTGAAATACACAAAATGCCTATCTAACATTTGCTACAAATGTTGAATTTAAATCTACATTTTTGAGTTCAAGATCAGCCAATGCAACAGTAGGTTTCTATCTGGCATCTCCAGATGGGCAGCTTTGAATGCCATTGAATGGAATTGCCATTCCAATACATCTGGAGAAAGCTAGATTGGGGAAGGGTATTTTATGGCAACAATAACATATATGATGCTTTTAGTAGATACTACTGTTTTCTGTAAGAAACACTACTGTGTTCTGCTTTTCACCACTTGGTGTTTCTGCTTTCCATCTACCTGACATTTCATATTGGCATGCACTCAATTTAATGCTCAACTGAAATGTACAGTAAGACAAGAGTTTGCTCTGTAGTAGATATCTATGTCTCAATACAAAACAGTCCCTTAAATCCAGTTGGAATGAGTCTATAGCAAAAAAGGGGGGGAATGAAATGGGGGAGATTTCCCACTGTGCTTGGACCACAGAGTCAGGTAGCGTGAGAGTGCAATTAAGATAATATGTAGGTTAAAATCAGTAGGTTATCACCTATACAGACTTTGGAATGGCTTAAGGCAATGTTTCTCAGCCTGGTTTATTTATTGTAATCTTGTTATAAAATAGAATAAGGAGAGGAAGATGTTTCTCAGTCTGGTGTTCTCCAAATGTGTTGGTCTTTAGTTCCCATAACTCTCAGACAACATAGCCTTTGAATTAGGGGATTCAAAGTCCAATATACAGTATATGCAGAGTGAATGCCTGTACAGGGCATGCAAACTTTTGGAAATTAGGTGCCATACAATGTTTTTAGGGAGGGTCAATTATTTCATAATGAGTGAAATAATTATGCAAAATGGATGAGACTGATTCCTTGGGATTTATTTTAACCACATTAAACTCATTTTAGGGCTTACGCTACAGTTTTCATGTGTTTATTCTCTTAAAACAGCAAAACATTGCTCCACTGATTTTTAGCAATCTCATCTTTGAGATTCAGGGATGTAGCCAGAGGAGGCTGTAGGAACTGGGGGGGAAAGGTGGTCTTTTGGTTAGGGTGAGAAAGCAACTAATACATTACCAATTCTACCAGTAAAATTGCTTTTAATCTTATAATCACTAAATCCAACGAACTCCAGATGTTGTCAAACTGCAACTGACAGTTCTGTATCTTCTGCTGCTGACCTGCAATATTCTATTCTGACTACGGTCCTGCTCTGCGCTCCCAACAGCAACATTATTTTTCTGTCCGTAATATAACTATATTAGGTTCATGTGAATCTATCACTGTATAATGCATTATTTATATGCGGTGTAGGAATCCAAGCTTCCCTAATGTCCACAGTATCTGTTCTATAGTATTAGATTGTTTCTAAATATTATAGCTCAATTCTACTAACTGCAGGAGCAGCTGTTAGGGAGGAAATTCTTCATTTCAAGCCAAAGATAGAAGTTGTGTCTTAGCTCAAGAACTGAATACTGAACTAATATTTGTTAGAACATTTTTTTTTCTTTTTATGTTGTAAATTTTCCAATTTCCCTTCCCCAAACTTTACATCAATGAGTAATAAAATGGACCCAATGACTTGTTAGCATTTATTTAGGCACATAGGAGGAATATAGTAAGCTGATTTTCGCCAAATCAGAATCCTGGTCTCTCTAATTTATATTGTTTGTTGGGATAAGTAGTGGCTTTCCAAAATTTAAAGGAGGACTTTTTTCCAGCTTTAAGTAGAGATTCCAGGGATTGAACTTGGATCCTCAGGCATAATCAGATTATGGCCTGTAGATTTGTTCTATGCATTTACAGCAAATGGCATTTTACTACAGGTTTAAATTTTAAGATTTTGAAAACCCTAACCCTAAGTCTAAAGTTCGTTTAAGACCCATTGATTTCAGTGAGGTGCAAATTATTAAGTTTGCATTTATATCTCTTCAACTGAAACTAACAAGATTACGTTTTGGCTAGACTGTGCCATTTAAAGTGTCAAGCTCCTTGTCCTTAAAAAGCATTTCATGTTGTGCAGTTTTTATAATCATGGGGGAAATTTGTTTGCTTGAGTTGATAATTGGGTTGATTTCTTGTTGGTCATCATACATGATACAAGAAGATTATTTTAAGAATTATCACTAGCCTACCTGACTACTTACATGACAAAGATCTATGAATAAACAAACTCTGAAATGACATCAGTCAATGCATGTGACTGATTAGGCTGCATTGATTGGCCTCAGGCTTGAACTCTGGATTATGCTGGATTAACGAACAAACTCTATAGCTATCCAGTTGGATGCCTATAGGGTTGTGTGTCTGTAGGTATTTCAGTTCAGATTAGTCGAGTTTATAATTAAAGGGGGTCTTGATTAAGCCTGCCATGTTTGAACTGTGATTATTTGTATGACCATTAGTTGCCAGCAAATAATGTTTTCAATACCTCTTTGCTGTCATCTGGTGGTCATCTGGATTTCTGCAGATCTGGTAGCCATAGATTTGGGCAGGCTTTAATTCCTAGTGTTTGAATTATCTTTTATTAGCAACAGTTCTCGCAAGATTTACCATCTGAGTCTGCAATTAAAGAGAATGAACGATTGAGTTAAGCAAAAAGAGGTTAAGAAAGCTACGAGCTAATGGAGTGGGGTATAATGTGGTAACCATCTGGATTTTTGCAGCCCAGATGTGGTATCCTTATATTACAGCTAGGGGTCATAACATTTGAAAGTGACTAGGGGCTCTCTGGGTCTCCTAGAGGACCTGACAATACATGTTGGCGTGCTTTGAATACAAAAAAATGATGCTAACTTTCAAGGCATGCTGCAGAGAAAGGTAAAATAAATTGATGTGATATATCTGCTTTCATCCAGATGTTTAACTCTCCATAATCCAACTATTAGGCTTGATTCATGGGCCCGTGAACATAGTCTTGAGGAATAAGTTAAGTGAACAGTTAAACCTGTTCGGGCAAATAATGTTCTTACTTTGTTGCACATCAAAATCCTAATCTTCCAATACAAATTGACATTTTTCTTGAAAAAGCTTTCAGGAAGGTGATGGCTTGATGAAGCTGTTTGCAGTTATGCAAGCCAATAGACACGCTAACTTTAAGCACAAGATTCCAGATCTGAAAACAAACAAACAAACTAAAATCACTGGACAGAGATTTTACCATTGAGGCAGCTATTATATTTTCATATTTTTTTCATTTTAGAAATCAAACAAGAAAAATTATAATTAGCATTTCATTCCTTCATTAAAATGGGGGGGGGGAGGACAGGGTGATGTTTACTATAAAAATGTATACTATTACATACATAAGAAGATTGGAATACCCTTAGAAAACAAGAGGATTTCCATGTCATCAGGACCACTGGAAAGTTGGTCAGAAATAGCCTTTGGGTCTGACTACTGTTTGCTGAAACCCATGGGTTTAAAATTTAAATAATTAAGAGAAAGACAAGTTAGAGCATTTCTCTCCCACTCTTATAATATTACAAGAAAGAGAGATTCAGTGAATGGATTGGCAGTGAGTTCATAACCAAAAAGAGGAAACATTTGATTACACAATATATACATTCTATGTTATGATGCGTCATGGATACTTTGCTAATTAAAAATGATCAGACTCACATCACCAAGATGGGATTTAACAGACTGACAGCCAATGCACTATAAGAGTTAAAGTGGTAAGTTTGGACTGGAGAAACCAGGATCTACATCCCCAAATGATCGTGGAGCTCATTGGCTGACTGAGCTTACCATTCTCTCTCAGTCCTACCTTTCTGTGGGGATAAAATTAGGGGTGATCTTCATGTATGCTACTATCTCTGTAGAATGAAGGATATAAATGCAATCAATCAGAACGAACGAACGAATGAATGAATGAATGAATGAATGAATGAATGAATGAATGAACGACCGACCGACCAACCAACCAACCAACCAACCTGATCAGCTTTCCTCAGTCTGGTGCCTCCGGCACCAGGTTGGGAAAGTTTCTATGACAAAGCAAAAGGTACCTCTAAGCCTACAAGGTGAGATAGCCTGCTAGGCCTCCTGTGTCATATTTTCAGAGATGGAGACGCTGCCACCATTCATGCATTATGCAACAATTAATATACTTCATCCTGAGCACACAGAACTCCAGGCCTGAAGGTTGCACCTTTGCAGCAGGACCAATCTTTCTCCACAGTAATCACAGCCAGGGTTGTACTACTTACACTCCTCCAAGTCATACCATCTCGTTGTATTTTTTTAAGAAACCCTAACCACCTGAGTGTGTGCACCCAGCAACACAGCATCTGAATCATCTCACTTCCAAGCCTAGAATACACACATAACTTGGAATATACACACTTAGAATACATAAAATGCAAGCTAGAATACAGACATAGCCTAGAATACACACATCATATCCAATTTCTCATTCAGTATATTTATTAAAAGATCCAGAAGAAATGAGTCAGAAACAGAGACTTTGCTATCTAGAATGTATCAGACATAGCTTCCCAATTATTACAAACCTTAAAGTTTGAGGATACTTCAAGGTCAATTCCCTGGGGTTTCTCAGTAGAGCCTGGCCTTTATTTCCTTGCCAGCCACTTGAGGATAAATTAGGGCTCCCAGAACTGGGCTGCAAAAATCTGAATATCTGCTAGATAGTCAGAAAGAGATATACAAAACTTTAACTCTTTTCAGCTATTGAGGAGTTACCTGGGGCTTCCAGCACAAATTTGGCAGTCAAAGCAAAGTTATCTATCAAGCTGTATTTTGTTTTGTTTTTAGGGTGGTGGGAATAGCCTTCAAGGAGAAACATTCAAACTGATTGATAAGTACTTTGGCTGAACTGATCAAGTGGTTTCAAGATACTTTTTATAGTGCCTGTTTAGCATCAGGCTGGATAACAGGAAAATCAGCCTGAGATGTGGACTCATATCCATTTTTGTCTTGACAAGCCTGGGCCTGTCCTTTGTGTAGAGCAATGTTTCTCAACTTAAATCCACACATCTTAAAGTTGCCAAGGTTGAGAAACACTGGTGTTGAGGAATAGGGAAAAGAAAACCTGGATCCATCACCACTGTTCTTCTTTGTAGTTAGAGAAAGAAAGAGGATTCTGAAACCCACAGCAGCAGAGGTATATAACCCGAAGCTCCTGGGCCACATGTGGTCCCCATAAGTTTTGGATGCAACTTACGAGAGAGCTCAAAATGTTGTTACCAAATTGTTAGGTTAATGGGACAGAAGAGTAAAAGTATTAAATGCTTGACTGGAGAATAAACATATACTATATTTAATTTTAATTCAATTTAAATGGAAATGAAATCAAATTTAATTTTGTCCTGATCCCACCCACTACTTTTTGGAGTGAATCCCCTGGTCTGGAAGGAGTTGTACAGTCCCAAACTAAAGGTCCTTAGACTCATTACAAAGCCAGTTGAAGTCTATGATCAAGTTGCTGTCAAGCAGTTCTTTTCTTTTCTTTTCTTTTTTCTTTCTTTTCTTTTCTTTCTTTCTTTTCTCTTTTGGTTAGTTTTTTTTTTTCCTTTGGGTTAGTTTTTTGTTCTGGAACCACCTGTGTATTATTGTCACATCTTGGGCTTTCGACATAAGTTGGAACGTTGTGGCAGAAACTTGATCGGAAGGCTCAGAACTTGCTTACGGGGGGTGGTGGGGGCAGGAAAGATACAAATGTTGCTGAGCTTTTCCATGGGGTGGGAGGGTCATTTAAACTTTGCATATTTGTACTGTGAAAAGGCCCTTTGTTTCTTTAGCTGGAAGAACTATGGTGCAAGACATTCCCTTGGCAGATCAACAGCTTGAACATGCTGGGAAAATGTGT
The DNA here is from genome assembly GCF_059951505.1 of Python bivittatus. Taxonomy (NCBI): domain Eukaryota; kingdom Metazoa; phylum Chordata; class Lepidosauria; order Squamata; family Pythonidae; genus Python; species Python bivittatus. The sequence goes on from NW_028277097.1 coordinate 5,705,141, forward strand.
AAACAGCGTTTTTTCATCTGTAAAATTAGAAGTAAAACAAGCAGGCTTTTCTAAAGGTTAGAACACTCTCACCCACTTTCTCCGGCACGCATATCCACCTCTTGCCCGGAAATCCACACTTGACACTTTCAACCTCAGCTGCCCTTGTTTTCATTGTGTAACTGATGGAGTGTGTTGAATGTCAGTGGCAAGAGGGTGTATTGGACAAAAATAGCTGCCTGTTTGGGTCCCCTTCTCTGCTTCGGAGTGCAACAAAGGGCCTCGTTTCCTTCACTTTCCTGAGAAATTGTTCAATCTGCACAGAAGCATTTTTTTTTAATGTCACATCAAATGAAAATATTCTAAGCAACACTTGGTCGATAGCGAGGCAGTTTCTAAATCAGAAAAGTTGATCAATTCGGTGGAATCTTGTCGTTTCCTTATTATCTGCATCTGAAATCTGCCCTCCTGCTCACACACAGAGGTAAGCAACTGCATCATTTCATTGCTTCCTTAAGAATCACATAGAGTTCCAAAGATATAACCCATGAAGTAGGAAAGCTGATGATGAATCGTCCCTTCTCATTCTGCATCACTCACATCCAAACAGTTGTGCCAAAGTTACAGACTGATCAGTATGAGGCTAAATCAGCATTGAATCCCAAGTGTCTTGGCAGAGCACATCAGCGCTGAAGCCAAGCAGCCATGTTTGAAAGCTAGTGGTTTAAATTACCTACAATGACACCACAAAACCTTTTGGCAGGGGCACTGTGGGAAATTGAAGTGATGGCTCAGAAACATCGACTGCCTAATGCCAGGAAAATCCATGGCACAGCTCAGGGACCCCTCAGGTCTGTATCTGATTCTGCTTGGTCATAACATCAAGCAAAATCCCCATCGTTTTAAGGGTTGAGGCAAATACAAAGTCTGTCTGTCTGTCTGTCTGTCTTTTCTTTCTTTCTTTCTTTCTTTCTTTCTTTCTTTCTTTCTTTCTTTCTTTCTTTTCTTTCTTTTTCTTTTTCTTTTCTTTTTCTTTTCTTTTTCTTTTCTTCTTTCTTTCTTTCTTTCTTTCTTTCTTTCTTTCTTTCTGATGTGACTCTGAGCAGCATACAATTAAAACATTCTTCAAAAACCATTAAAAACTAAAATTAGAAACAAGATCAAGAGAGAGTACATCAGATGCATGATACAATGCACACGATATAATCAACATGCAGACTCCCTTGTATATTGCAAGAGAACAAGTAGAATTATTCTCAAAGAAATATACTTGCATTTCCCTGGAATTTGGCTACTTAGAGTTGCAACTGATCAACAGGGGTAAAGTCCACTTTAATATTTCTAATGATGCACTTTATAAGAATCCTTTAATCCCCTAGATAGATGTGATTATTATAAAAATGAGGAATAGGGTTAGCTTCTTCATGCTGAATGTTGATGTTTACAGATGGGACCATAGAGCTATGATTGAGGGTTAATGAAACTTTTCCCAGATTCTAGTTTTTACTTCCAAGCATAAATCCACTTTGTCCAATATCTGTTTCTGCTTGCACCTCTTTTTTTTTAAATCATCCAATGTGCATATTTTTAATTCACTTTTTCCATATTACTTTTTAAATCAATAAATTCTGCTCATTTAATGCATTTTATACATGATTTCCCATAATGTGCACTTTTGCAGTTTATGTATATATAAATATATACTGTATATTTTATACATGTATAAAATACATGTATTTTATACTGTATATTATATACTGTATATTTTATACAGTATATGCATGTTTGCATTTCTTTAGAGGTGCATTAAAATGTGTAAAAGTGTGAACTAAAACCATAGTTTATATTAACATTTAATTGTGAACTGAATAAATGGTTACCCCTTTCCTAACTAGGTTTATTCTCAAGCCTCATCTATTCTTCACGACTAATATGAACATTCAGTCTCACTTCTTAGGCTGCTCTCATGGGATCAGATTACATAAGAGGCCAAGCTGTGCTTTTCTTGTTCCTTAGAATCCATCTTGTGGTGTTCCAGTTTAATTGCACCAGCAGCAGAAGACGTGTGAGTAGGTGTATGTCTACATATTTAGCGGTAATTATTTTTCCCATACCATTTTTTGGAACTAATCTCCTCAAGTTAGTATTTCTTCTAACAGCAAATATGAATGCATGTATGTATCTGCAAACAAGATAAAGTATGCAATGCGTTCAGAGTATATCATTTACACAGGCCATAGGATTCATCATCTCTTTTGACAGAGGCACAGTTTGCCCAATTGTAGGATGCTCTCAGTGAGAGCCACAGTGATGTAGTGATTAAGGTATAGGATTTGAAGTGAGGAGACCCCCAGTTAAGTTTCCTGTCAGCCATGGAGGCTTATGGTAGCTTTGACCCAATTCACTTTTTTTCAACATAGTCCTTGTTGGGGTAAATTTGGAGGAAGAGCAATCTAGCAAACCCTCACCTGCCTCCAACATTAGACTGGGAATAGCATTTTGGTTTTTGCACTGAGCTCACTTTTGAAGTTCTGGAAAAATGAACATCCATTCTTAATGCTAAATAAATAAAAAAATAAAAAAATAAAAAATTGACTAGAAGTTGACTAGGCCTCCTTTAGGCTAAGTCTAAAAATTGCACAGCTCTCTCTGTCTTGCTACATTCTTTGCAAGCACATTATTTATACTAGTCTGCTTATGCTTTCAGACAGATTTGTGTTCCAGTACTGTGATTCATTGATATATTGATATATTGATTGATTGATTGATTGAGTCATTCATTCATTCATTCATTTCAATCTCTTGAAAGTTATTACTGAGCATCTTTCAACCCCAAACCAGCTTCCCACTTTGCTGTCATTTCTAACTAAACATGGAATCTTGGGGGCGGGCAGTGGGGGGGTTGAATAAATAAGATAAACTTCTATAAAAGCTTCACCCATAACATTCAGACATTTCATCCAGAATCCAACTTTTAACAAACATTTTTCCAGTTAGCAAACGTTCTCCTTCTTCCATGTTTTCATACATCAAACAATTCCACCCACCCCCCTCATTATATTTGGTATTCCCTGTTTTTGGCTGTCCTCTTTTGTCCACATTTAAGGTATTATTAAAAATACCTCTTTGGGCTCTTGCATATCCTGGGTAGTGTTTTATTTGCCCTCCTTGATTGTTGTATATTGCTGTAACTTTGTTTTGTTTTGTTTACAGCACACCTTAATTTGGAAGAAAGTGGCAGGATATCAAATACAGCTGTGCAGCAGTCTAGTTTCAAAAGGGAAAAGGTTATTCAGGATGCTCGAGGGCATTCACAGAGCACCTGCGGGCAATCCCTTAAGGCAGCTGCATCTTATCCTGGGACTGTGTGGCTGTCCGCCACACCTGTTTGGTTTAAGGCAGGTGATATACGCCTTACACACATGCTCTGAAGCACCTTTTTCCCTTTTGAATTTGAAGCATTGCCTAGCCCTAGTGTTAAATAAGGCTACCATCTAAGTGTGTGTCTTTAGAACTGAAACTACAGTGAACCCAGATCCACAGGAACTTGCCACCTTCGTCTAAATGAGAAAACAGCATCATGATGTTGTGCCCTAAGCTCAGCCCTTTTTCTAAGCATGTTCAATGCTGCAATGCACACAGAAAAGGGGCAAGGCTTGTGTTGTGGCGGTGCTGATGTCAGCCTGGTCGCCTCTCTACCACCACCCTCCCCCCAGACACTGCTACACTGACAATAGATGACAGGGCACCAATAGAGTCATGATTCCAATACATAGCTTGGGCTGAACTGTTGGATTTGAGGTGTTCTCTAAGCTTCATTGTTTTCCTGCAGGATGTTTATTACCAGACCAGGTAACATCATCAGGGCATAGGAAAGGGAACTTTGATTGTTGTTTATAAATAGCTTGCCTTGCCCATCCGGTCCAGAACATGTCTGCAGGAAAACAACCAAGCAAATGCCAAGAGTTGTGATTTGAGCTGCTCTGCCATTTCTCCTGAGACCCTCCTCCTGTCCTGTCCTTCAGATCCAGTGGCTTACTAAAGGCAACAATGCCTGCTCCTTGCTGGCTTCGGACACCTAGTTTTCTTGCTCATTTTTTCTCAATGTATCAAAGCTCTAGAAAAGGACAAACAGTTTTGAGAGGAAAGCTGTGGCCCTTTTTCTATATGTTGAACTTATTATGGGGGTTAGTATGTTGTGGGAGAGCCAGTTTGGTGCAGTGGTTAAGGGATCAAGCTAGAAACCAGGAGACTGTGAGTTCTAGTCCCTCCTTAGGCATGAAGCCAGCTGGGTGACCTTGGGCCGGTCACTGTCCCTTAGCTCTAGGAAGGAAACAATGGCAAACCACTTCTGAAAAACCTTGCCAAGAAAACTGCAGGGACTAGTCCAGACAGTCGCCAGAAATCAGCTGACTCAAAGGCACCAAAAATGTTGTGGGAACATCAAGGTCTGTCAACTGTCCCATTTTACAAATTTACACTTTCAAGAAAAGGAGCTGAAGAGAAAAAATGGTTGAAAAACAAAGCTTCTCCGTCACAGAACTCAACTTTCAAACAGTGATTGACTGCAGTGGCCAATCCACACTTGCCTTTGCTTTGCTGACCAGTACAGAAAGGCTGCCTTGCCAGGATTCTGTTGGTACAAGACCTCAGAGTGGCTCTCTAAATTATATTTTGTAAATAAGAGATTGTTAGTATGATTTGAGAGCCAGCTTGGTGGAGTGGTTAAGGCACCAGACGAGAAACTGGGAGACTGTGAGTTCTAGTCCTACTATAGGCACAAAGCCAACTGGGTGACCTTGGGCCAGTCCCTCCCCCTCAGCCCTAGGAAGAAGGCAAGGGCAAACCAGTTCCGAAATCCTGCCAATAAAACTGCAGGGACTTGTCCAGGCAGTCGCCAGGAGTCAACACTGACTTAAAGACACATATACAGAGACACAGTATGACTGGCACACAGTGGAAAGAATCTTTCTTGAGACACTTAAGAATGGGAAAGATTAATTAAACCTCTCCCCCGCCCACCCTTGGATGCCATGCTCCCAGTTTGGATTGGCCACCTGCATTGATATATTTTACTAAAAAGAAAAATCTAAAAATAAATAGGAAGCTTTGCCTCTCATTTTCCCCCAAGCTAGCAGACAGAGGAAGCCAACTTAACCACATAAGGAAGGAAGCCAATTCTGCTCACATAATGCAAGGTGGTGGTTCTGCCACAGCAGCTTCACAATATTTGAACCAATCAGTGGTTAGCCCAATGAGCAGAAATGATGAAAAGTTTCCAGACTGAGCTGCGTATGCTATTTAACTTGTGCCCCATAAATGAGATAATTGCCCTCATAGATGTGGTAAAGGATGTTTGGCTCCTGGACACGGAATGGAGGAGTGCCATTTTGTTTAACTGAAACAGCCAAAGAGCTCTTCTGCCCAGGAAACAGTGTGTTGAATTCAAAGTGGGATTTTTAAAACTCAAGGCAGTTCAAATGCAAAATGTTTTGTACATCCCTACCAGAAAATTGAATAACCAGACTCTTACGTGTGGATGCATTCCACCCATCAGGGCCACTTAGTTGCTGACTCATACTATGGGTAGAATGGTTCACTTAGCATGGAACTGGGATGTGGGCTTGTCGTTTCTTGCCCTGGTTTGGTTCTTGGCATGGGAATCCTAAAAGGTTCCCTCTTCAACCTAAACAAAACATTTCCAATTTCTTTAGCCACTTTGGTAACTGGAAAGTGGTAAAACCATGTGTGTGAGTAGGCATCTTGTGCCCCATCAACAGGCTTCACGTCCATGAAGGCTTCCAGGCTCCTGTGTGGTTTGGGGTAAATATGGCTGTTGCCACTTGCAGTCTCTAATCTGAAGCAGTGCCATCCAAAAATGAATGTTGTTGCTGTTGCTCCATGTTGTGGCAGGGTCCGCTTGTTTTGCACTGTGCTCACCTACTTCTCACAGCGAAGCTCATCCACGCGTGATATGATGAGGGGGTTTGTTTTTCGGCCTGCCTGTTGCAGAGCCTGACACTGATTAGGGCCCAAGGACATCCAGACAGAAGTGTATAATCTTTATTTTCAGAAGAGCTTCGTCTTTCAGCTGTTATAATATTGCTTTAATACGCGTGGTCTAATCTTAAGTGTATTTCCAGGATCCCTCCCCTCATCTAACCTAAACAGCTTGTCATTTATTCCAAGCTGTTTTCCTTGGAGACACACTCAAGAATGGTGGTCTGTAGAACTGAAGACATACACTCCAGACAAGTGTTACGGAAGTTAGGAAAATATCCTGGAACTCAGAGTATATCCATGAACCCAAAATAATTGCTGGTAGATAAAACTGTAATGGAATTCTGAAGGGAAAAGAGCCAAATTAATAAAAATGGCAAGCTAAATGTTTTTAAAGCATTTCTCTTCCTCGTTCTTCATCATATACATGTATGCCATTTTAGAAACCTGTGATTATTAGCATGAAAAAAGCCCATCCTCTAAATTTGCAGCAGTGTTTTTGGTATAAACATATTTTTTGCAATTTAGTTAATTGGGGGTATACGGGTGGTAAAATAACTTAAATGGCTGATTAACCTCATTACCCAGCTGTTGTGGTACATTCTACCTTCTCATTTAACAAGGATCACATGTTTGTAGACTGAAGCTCTAAGTAACAGAATTATTTGTTTCTCTTAAGAGACTTCAGACCAGCTGGATTATGCAAGTCACTGCTAGAGGAGCAGAATTTTGGTCACCGGACTACAATTGCTGGAACAGCAGCCAGTGAAAAAACAAGCAGCAAGAAGGGATCTGCACATTTAAACAAGAGGGGGGACCCTGACATTCACATCGTTCAAACTCTCCAATGCAGAAGTTTTCCTGGCAGCAGAAATAGCAGAAAGGATGCAATTAACTCTTTGCATTTGGTTCAACCTGTAGGACTGAGAGAGTTTGGACTTCTATTGATTTGAGAGTTTCCACTCGCAGTGCCACTCTCTACCTTAGCATTTGAGCTGGTTTGACCAAGTCAATAAGCCAAAACCTAAGGAACAATAGTACATAATGTAGTGTGTTGTATAAATTCAGCCACTGATTTATGGTTTAGTATTGGGCAAACTAGGTATTTGTAGTTTATTAAATAAACTATGGTTTGGCTAACAAGCTTGGCACCGTTATGTGAATTCAGCTAGAGGCTTTGCATTAAGATACTTTTTTGAAAATACTGTAAAATGGGAATGAAATAAGAATGAGACTATGCTAGAGTAGGAATATGTATCTCACTATGCTTCAGATTACGTGCTACCAAGTTGGTGACATCTCTAAGTGACCATATAGATAGACCTTCTCCATGATGATTTAGTAGATTACAACCCCCTAATGTTGATGTTTGTTCAACCTCTGTGGTGGACAGGCACAAGCCATTTCTAATTTCCCACAATTCCTAAATTCATAGTACAGCACCTTTTTGAGGATTTGTGGGAATTTTTGAATGATATATTGATATATGATTGATACAATGATATATATGTGATATAGAAAAGGGCACCCAAAGAGCACTTCACTAATGTTCCTCAAATCTAGAATCAACCAAATCTTAGAATGGAGAAATATGCCATTTAAAGAAAAGGCCTTGGTTGAGTTGCAGTAAATGGCCATGTCTCCATAGTCCTTTTCTACTCTGGAGTCCCCAAGACAAAAGGTCGTATTACCTAAGGGCAATCAACTTGTTTTAGTACCTGAGACAGAAAAATCTTACATATGCCTCTTGTGGAGTAAAGTATCAATAATGATTTAAAAATGTCTCCCTTTCATCCAGAATCAGCTACTCAGGGAAGTCACCTCACTCTTCCTAAAGATGGGAATGATCCCAAGACATGCATCCACTTGATGCCTTCCAGATGTGCTGGATTTATAGTGCTGACCATGCACCAAATTCCAGAGAACATTTATAGAGAACATATCCCCAGGGTGATGAAGGAGAAATATTGGATAAAAGGCTCCTACCCTGATTGGAAGCCTCAGGTCTCCTCTCTCAGAGCCTGCTTATTGCTTAAATTGCTAAACATATATATTTTAGGAATGTAGCAAGCTAATGTTAGGAAACTGTCAAAAAGAACAAGGAAGTGAGAAATTTGGAAACCGCTGAAGCATGCTGAATTAACAATTTCCACTGCTAAGAATACTCCAACTGGGACTTGTTTCAAATGCTTAAGGATGTAAACAAGGGTACTGTATAAACCATTGTCTTCATGTGGAGGGTGGGCAGAATCTTGTATTCTGCTCTTATGCAGTAAATAAAGTTTAACTTGCAGTTAAGAGCATGGTCTCCATTCACTAAAGGGTTTGAGGAATTCTCCCCAGAAGCGGGAAGATCAATCTACATACATCTTCTATTACTGTCAAGGTCTGGGCCAAGATGTTTTGAAGCCTGAAGTAAAGGAAATGCAGTTCTCTTGCATTTGATGTTTAAAAGCCAATTAAATTGACTTTTCAATCTTGGGAAATTTTAGTTTTCAATTTAGCAAAGGGAGTCATGATGCAGTATGTGGGGGAAAAAATATACATAAAAAATGGCACATACTCAAAGTACCCAATTTACACAAATTGATAATTCTTATTTCCCTAGTATAGAAGTTTGTTTTGGTGCACAATACTGATCTTTTGGCAGATGCAGAATGCTCACAAATAGCTCTTAGTTTTTAGCCAGTAAACTCCAGAACATTATCTTAAGGCCCAGAATGCTCCAAAAATTAGAGTGGTAGGCTCACCCAATCTTCAAACCATTTCAACTGGGATACGGTCATGAGCAGCAAGTTTTCACAGGCAAGGGGGAAGTGAATTTTGACAGATGGTTAGGCCTATGTTCCTGTGATGGAAGACTTGAGGAGGTCCAAGGTCATGGGGGGGGGGAAGAATCTCAAGCATCTCCTCAGCCCGCAGCTTGAGCATGTGAAAACTAAGAGGATGAGACTGGCACCACCCTAAGGAATTCAGAGTGTTTAGTTGCTGTTGTTGGGGGTTAGAGTTAGTCTGGCAAGATTCTGTCTAGTAGGTGTAAGCTAATAAAGTAAATGAACTGTTCCAGAATCGTTCCACTGAGCTTCTTGGGCTGAACCTGACAGTTCCCCTAGGGAAAGGTAGAGTGTAGGGTTACACAGGCAAAGGGGGAACAAGTTGGGACAGATTGCTAAGACATCTCCCCCCTTTGTGGGTATGTACAGCACTACCTTCTTGGGCTTTTTTCTAAACTGACCAGGATGCCTGAACTGAAACACAAATCTGGGACATATGGTACGGTTATCCATCTAGAAGGCTGACCTAAGAAACCTCAGCGATGACATACTGACTTATATGGAAAATATGAGAGTGACTAGCCCAAGGTTACCTAGCTGACTTTGTGCCTAGAACTCATGGTCTCACGGCTTCTAGCTTACTGCCTTAACCATTGCACCAAGCTGGAAAAATGAGCCGAACTAACAAAACAGACTTGTGTTCCAGATTTGAAAGAAAGCAAACTGATGGCGTATTTTAAATTCAACCATTCTTCTGTTATCATTCACTGAAACAAAGTAAAACAGAATTGATTTTTTTGTAAACAGAATATATAATAAATCATTTTACTTTTTGTACATGCTATCATATTTGATATACAGTAAATAAACTATTCCCTGAGATAGACAGCAAACTTCCAAATGAGATTTAATTAGCTGGCCAGAAAATGAGATATGCAAATGAACTATAAGTTTAAATATATATATATATTAACACTTGGTGCCCACTAAAATCTACACCTCTATTTGGCAATAAAAACAAACAGGATGTCAGAGAATTTTGCAGAATAGATATTTTTACTTTATTATTTTCTTTAAATAATTCTCTCCTGTTTCATAGTATAAACACAATTCTAACATTGACAATTGTACTTTGCATTTTCTTAGAAATGGTCTGTGTATCTTCCAATTAAAATAATACATTAAAACAAGATGAAGGCTACAGCTTTAAGGCAGCATTAAACAATCCAAGTCGAACTTCATTGATGCTCCTCTTCTTGGTCACATTTGCATGCAGGCTGTACATAGAAATGTATGGCACCAACACAATGAAATTAAGGTCCCAAAACAAATCTTGCTAAAACAGAGCTGCCCTGTTGTGGCTCAAGTATCCTTATACATCAGAACAATCTACTGAAGTTTCACTTTTTTTTTTTTTTTTTGCTAAACAACTAAAAAAGGACAGGATTAAAAAAAGAAAAACATGAACATCACCTAGCTGAGTGCTTTTTCTACAAAGGTCCTACTAAAACAAATGGAATTTCATTAAAAACATTTTTTTTTCCTTGATTCAGTGGACCTGGAAGCTCAAACTGGATTTAGTTCACTGTTATAAGTTGATATTCCACATACAGGAAGCTCAACGTATAAAGACAGGAGGTAGCTAAATGGGAATAATGTTCATTTGCTATTAAATTAAGAGGTCATAAGCCCAATGATAAAATCAGGATTTATAAACAGTCAAGTTGGGCTAAGTTTAACTCACTTCATAGTAGGCTACTTTGCCCAGATGTTAAGGCTTTCTAACACAGTTACAGCTATTTATTTTGCCTCTGTCACCACAGATGCTTGCTACATCATTATGCAAACATGACAAATTTATTTTATTTAGTTAAACATCTGAGTTTCACACATATTTAACTGTGCTGGAAGCCATTAAAATCTATTTGCCGCTATACTGAAGCTTCAACAGTTGTATTATTTAAAGTAAAAGGAAGACCAGTTATCTGAATTTTGTGTGTGTGATTGTGTCTGTGTGGGTATCTCAAAGCTGACTGGTTTGCATGTTTGTCTAAATAAATTATGAATTAAAAGGTATTTCCAAGAGTCCGAAATCCAAACACATTTCAAAAGTGGCCATCGTCATCACCGTCATCACCACCACCTTCATCATCATTTTTGTTTAGAACAGTGTAAGTAGATGCTAGTAAAATAGTGTAGAGAGTAAGGAAGATGACCTTGATGGAGATATGCAGGAACCATTACTTAGGCAAAAGGTGCTGAAACATTTTTAAGTCCAGAACAAGAAGATAACATTCAGAAGCGGCTCAGGCAAACACCTCCCTAATTCACTGAAGTATAAGAAGGAAGAAGAGGTACAGCACAATCAGATATGCAAGATTCTGTTATTATAGCCAGTCTCAATAAAAGTAGTCTTCCTGTGGAGTTGATTTCCAGGCCTGGTCTACCTAGAACGGCTGACAAATATCCAGTTCAGGGTCTGAAATCTTGATTAGCCAAATTATTCACTTGGAATCATTAGCAAAGTCTGGAGCCAAAGAGCTTCTAATGCTCATTTCCCTTATATCTTATGTCATACAAAAAAGACAGATCCTCCAAATTCCTGAGTCTCATTGTGTTAAATTGTGGCTACCAAAGGAAAATTCCTCTAAAATATACTGCATTCAGCTGTATTTATTCCAGGTTCTGATCTGCTCAAGAGAGTTCACTTCAATGTTTCAATGTTTTGCTTCTTTGTTTTTCCTGCTCTCTTATATAAATTTTCACTGCATTTCTGGACCTTAATGTTCCTCCTTTTTTTAAGATCTTCATTTCAAGAGCACCTTCTAACCTTTATCTTTTAATGTCGATACATAACACTTTTTTGATTTTTTGTTCATACTGGCCAAAGAGCACTTTTAACATTTAATTCTGGCAGAACTCCCTCATTTTGGCCTGAAGAGCATCACAAGTCTTCTTAGCATCCCCTAGAAGCATGGAAGTGTTGGGCTTGTAAAAGATTGGATTGTCAACTGCTGCATATCCAACACCTAGAGATCTCTTCATAACGATCACCTGAAATAAGGACTTTTGTGTTAGATATACAGCATCCTTGTAGACATTCAGTAAAATCAATATTAAGAAAAGATGTACTAATTTGTTTGTTAGGCTTGTGTGGTAAGTCTTTTATACAGTGCTTCAATTACTTTAATTCTGCTTTTGATTGATTTACAGAGATTTTATTATACTTTTTACTGACTGTTGTTAGCCACCCAAAGGTCATATGTAAGATGGGCAGCCACATACATTTTCTAAACAAACAAGGTATACAGCTACTGAAAACTTCATCACAATGTAATTCAGAGATGATGGGCACAGGTAATTTATTTTAATTATATCACAGAATCATAGACAGTATAAGTTGAAAGAGACTTTATAGGCAATCTATTCCAATCCCTTGCTTAATGGAGAATCCACTAAATCAACATTAACAGGAAGAATCCAGCCTCTTTAAAAACCTCCAGCAAGAGAGAGCCCATCACTGTTCTAGGAAGACTGTTTCACTGTTTTAACAGTTCTTACTGCCAAGAAATTCCTCATAATAATCACCATGTATTACCTTTCTTTTAATTTCAACCCACTGTTCCCTGTCCTATCCTCAGTTTTGTAACAGAATTAAATCTACCCATTCCTGCACGAGAGCTTCTTAGATATTTGTAGATGACTACCGGATCTCCTTTCAGCCTTTTCTTTTATAAACTAGCCATGCCCAGCCCCTTTAAAATTTCCTCCTGGGGTTTGGTTTCCAAACTCTTTATCACTATGATAACTTCCTCTGAACCTGCTCCAGGTAGAACTAGACACAATATTCCAAGTGTGATCTAACCAGCACAGAGTACCACAGAACCATTACCTTCCATAATCTGGGCACAATGCTTCCCTTAATACAGCCCAAGATTGCCTTGATCTTTTTAACTGCTGCGTCACAGCAACTTTTTCACCACATGGAGTTCCCTGAAGTCCTCAACTGAAGTTAATTCTTCTGATTTTTCTTTTATCTCTCCCTTTCTTTAAAATGAGTCTTAGGCTGCTTGTATGAAACACAGCACTTTGGAAGATATTTTTCCAAAGCATTATTTCCCCAAAAAACATGGAAAGGACACTATTTCTTATGTAGCATAATTTCCAAGGCTTATCCATGAATTCTGGTGGTAGAGGATGCACAGAGCTCTAGCTGGTAATTGCTGGCCCTCGGATAGTTAATAAAAAGCAAAAATAAGGGGGGAAACCCTTTGTCAATTAAAACCAAGGAAAGCCAAAAGCTCTCTGAAAATAATTTTGAAGGTATCCACTTTTTTCATTCATCCAAAAAATAGTTCTTCAAAGACTGAATGATTTCAAGAAGATGTGGGTTCTTGACCAATATATCAAAGACTGCAGCCAACAACACAATTACTTTCCCCCCGCAAAAACCCTTGGTTTTAACAGTATACCCACCAGCCCACTAAAAACTGGGGGTGGGAGGGAGAAAAAGGGGTGCTAATACCAGCACTGCCAACAGTAGACAGTTTTCAAATAATTGTGTTCTTTTCCTTCTCAGCTGACTCTTGTACACTTAATAGCACATTTCTACCCAAGCTGTTCAAGGAAAAAAAGATAGGAGAGCTGTGGGGTATTAGCAGATTTCTGAATAAGTAAATGGCTTTAAAGAAATCAATAAGGCATGGAATTTCTACTACAATATTTTGTAACTCACCTGCTTTGCCTTCCAAACTTCAAGAACAGGCATTCCAGCAATGATAGAATTTGGATCTTCTTGGGCAGCTGAATTAACTGTATCATTAGCTCCAATGACAAGGACCAGATCCGTTTCTGCAATAAACATACAAGGAAAAAACACATAACAATTTATGAACAGAACTCCAGTTCCTGCTGTTAGTAACATCTTATATTCTGGGTTAGATACCTCTTATCCCGAAGCCCCTAATCCCACTAAGAACTGCAAATGGGCAAGAATGACATTCCCCAAACTTGATCCTGGAAATAACACATTTGTTCTTCTTCAAGCTGCAAAACATTGCATAAAATTAATGAGGAACAGCATGAAAAGTGTAAAGTTTCAAAAAATGAACAACAGTGGCTTTTTTAATAGAGTGCACTGCCTTCAAACTGCTATTATTTAGGTTGATAGTTGCAGTGTACAAGAGAAAACATTCTTAACCAGGGCTCCCAGGCTTTGCAACTTCCTACTAAGGGAGCCAGGCTAGTTGCACCACTGCCGTTTGTCTGAGGTCAGACAACTATATTTTCATTCAGACAGGGTTTGGGCTCTTAAGATGTCTTGTTTGTTGAAAAAAGTTCTAATTAGTGGGTGCTGTTTATTTCTCTTTTATTTTTATATTTTTATATGATTGTAATCCTAGCTGACTTTGTTTGTGTGTTCAGTCGTTAAGTCGTGTCCGACTCTTTGTGACCCCATGAACCATATTGCGCCAGGCCTTCCTGTCCTTCACTGCCTCCCTGAGTTTGCTCAGTTTCATGTTCATTGCTTCAAGTGATGCTATTTAACCATCTCATCCTCTGCCATCCCCTTCTCCTTTTCCTTCAATCTTTCCCAGCATCAGGGTCTTTTCCCAAGAGTCCTCTCTTCGCATTAGGTGACCAAAGTATCTGAGCTTGAGCTTCATTATCAATCCTTCCAATGAGCAATCAGGGTTGATTTCCTTTAAGATTGGCTGGTTTGACCTCCTAGCAGTCCAGGGGACTCTTAAGAGTCTTCTCCAGCACCACAGTTCAAAGGCATCAATTCTTCGGCGCTCAGCCTTCTTTATGGTCCAGCTCTCACAGCCATACATTACTACTGGAAAAACCACAGCTTTGACTATGCAGATCTTTGTCGGAAAGGTGATGTCTCTGCTTTTTAATATGCTGTCTAGGTTTGCCATAGCTTTCCTCCCAAGGAGCAAGCGCCTTTTAATTTCACAGCTGCAGTCTCTGTCTGTGGTGATCTTGGAGCCCAAATAAAGCAAGTCTGTTATTGTTTCCATTTCTACCCCTTCTATTTGCCAGGAATTGATGGGTCCAGATGCCATGATCTTAGTTTTTTTAATGTTGAGTTTCAAGCCAGCTTTCGCACTCTCCTCTTTCACCCTCACCAAGAGGCTCTTTAGTTCTTCTTCACTTTCTGCCATTAGGGTGGTATCATCTGCATATCTGAGGTTGTTGATGTTTCTCCCTGCAATCTTAATTCCGGCTTGTGATTCTTCCAGCCTGGCATTTCTCATGATGTACTCTGCATATAGGTTAAATAAGCAGGGTGACAGTATATAGCCTTGTTGTACTCCTTTCCCTATTTTGAACCAATCGGTTGTTCCATGAACGGTTCTAACTGTTGCTTCTTGGCCCGCATACAGATTTCTCAGGAGACGGGTAAGGTGGTCTGGTATCCCCATCTCTTTAAGAATTTGCCAGTTTGTTGTGATCCACACAATCAAAGGCTTTTGCATAGTCAATGAAGCAAAAGTAGATGTTTTTCTGGAACTCTCGTGCTTTCTCCATGATCCAGCGAATGTTGGCAATTTGATCTCTAGTTCCTCTGCCTCTTCAAAACTTAGCTTGTACATCCGGTAGTTCTCAGTTCACGTACTGCTGAAGCCTAGCTTGTAGGATTTTGAGCATAACCTTGCTAGCATGTGAAATGAGTGCAATTGTGCAATAGTTTGAGCATCCTTTGGCATTGCCCTTCTTTGGAATTGGAATGTAAACTGACCTTTTCCAATCCCGTGGCCACTGTTGCGTTTTCCAAACTTGCTGGCATATTGAGTGCAGCACTTTAATAGCATCATCTCTTAGTATTTTAAATAACTCAGCTGGAATACTGTCATCTCCACTAGCTTTGTTGTTAGCAATGCTTCCTAAGGCCCACTTGACTTCACTCTCTAGGATGTCTGGCTCAAGGTCAGTGACCACACCAGCATGGACATCAGGGACATTAAGATCTTTTTTGTATAGTTCCTCTGTGTATTCTTGCCACCTCTTCTTAATCTCTTCTGCTTCTGTTAGGTCCCTGCCTTTTTTGTCCTTTATCATGCCCATCTTTGCACTAAACGTTCCTTTGATATGTCCAATTTTCTTGAAGAGATCTCTAGTCTTCCCCATTCTATTGTTTTCCTCGATTTCTTTGCATTGTTCATTTAAGAAGGCCTTCTTATCTCTCCTTGCTATTCTCTGGAAATCTGCATTCAGTTGCTTATGTCTTTCCCTTTCACCCTTGCTTTTTGCATTCCTTCTTTCCACAGCTATTTGTAAAGCTTCATCAGACAGCCATTTTGCTTTCTTGCATTTCTTTTTCTTTGGGATGGTTTTAGTTGCTGCCTCCTGTACAATGTTACGGACCTCCGTCCATAGTTCTTCAGGCACTCTGTCTACCAAATCTAATCCCCTAAATCTATTCATCACCTTCACTGTGTACTCACAAGGAATATGATCTAAGTCGTACCTGAGCGGTCTAGTGGTTTTCCCTACGTTCTTCAATTTAAGCCTAAATTTTGCAGTAAGAAGCTCATGATCTGAGCCACAGTCAGCTCCTGGTCTTGTTTTTGCTGTCTGTATAGAGCTTCTCCATCTTTGGCTGCAAAGTATATAATCAATCTGGTTTCGGTATTGGCCATCTGGTGATGTCCATGTGTAGAGTCGTCTCTTGTAAAGTCTAGCTGACTTTAGCTTATCCCAAAAAACTAAGTAGGTTTGGGCCTGGTTTGTACCTGGATGGGAGATTGTCAGGAAATCTTGACACTGTATGTTAGATTGGGATGTCAAAAACAGAAAACCAATCCAGAAAAAGGCAAAGTACTTTTGCACTATTCTAAAGAGAACTTCATGGACATGTTCATGAAGTCAACAGGATTCAAGCTTGACTCTAGCAAGTTTATTGTCAGTTGGTTTAAGCATTAATTCTAAAGAAAGCACTGGACGCAAACATAATACTGGGAGTCGGGCGGCATATACATTTAATAATAATAATAATAATAATAATAATAATAATGACTATTATTATTATTATTATTATTTAAAATGTGCACAAACTCGTATAATATTAGACTACCTTTTAGAAAAACAAACCATCTAAGGCAAAAATAAAGCAAGGTTATCTTCTTTCTCTCACCTGGAAAGTCTTCATTAATTTCATCCATTTCTAGAACAATGTCATATGGTACACCGGCTTCTGCAAGCAATACATTCAGTTGTCCAGGCATACGACCTGCCACAGGATGAATACCAAACCTAAAATAGTGGAAGAAATGGTGACAGGATACATAAAAAACATCAGAAATGCTTTAGCCATTCTGTTATTCATTAACACAGCAAATTTTCACAGTATAATCCACAGTTTAGAGATGGAAGCCTAAGGTTGAGAAAATAATTTATTCAACGTCACATCGAAGTAAGGACTTCTCTCTCTCTCTCTCTCTCTCTCTCTCTCTCTCTCCCTCCCTCTCCCTCTCTCTTCCTTACAAGGTGTCCTGGGTTCATTTGCCCTCTGAGTGGTATACAGGGGGGCATATTCAAAAACTGTGCAAGGCTACAGCAAAAATTAAAGCTGATGAAGTTTTAATTAGATTAATAGAAACAAGTAATATGATTATTCTCAATGAAATTAGTAACTTTCCTCTTTCTGTTGTAGAAAGAATTACATTTCAATGACAACTTTTGAAGAAGTTCAGAGCAACATATCTAAGGCTTTGGGGGTTTCATGTAGCTTTAGGGCTATAGGTTATGTATATTTTGGTTAGTAGAACGTTGTATCATACTAGAATAAAGAAAAATAGGAATCAAGAATCAGCAGGTATTATGAAAAGGGAATTTACTTTGGTGTAACAAGTGTGAAGATTCTGTGTTGTTTCAAATAAGATAAATTTCTGTTTTTGAATTGTCTGTGACCTTATTAAGTGTGTAGCTTATTTACTATGTTACATTTCCAACTGAGATCCCTCTCTCACTTCAGCTATTTGCCTTATGGATTAAAATGTACAGATGCTTCCACTGTCTTCGTAAATTATGAGCACTAGATACTTAGGGTGTATGTGAATGGGGTAAAACAGCCAGTAAGGATGGTGGGCATTTTGCTTACAAAAAACATTTGCAAACTGCACAGAGCCATGAGAGAGAGAAAGGGCGGGGGTGGGGGAGGAGAGGAAATATCTGCTATCATTCTACCGAAGACCAGATGTAGAATCAGATATACAACAGCGGAACAAATAGGACAAAATATTAGGGAGCTTAAAGTTTCAGCCAGCTACTCAGTAACTCAAGCCATGTGAAACAATCCTGATTCTTTCCAGAAAACGTGAAGTGCAAGAGCTTTCAGAATTTCTGCACTGAAGTATATTAGAATTCAGGCAACTAATAACGTTATATTTAAGTAGTTTTTAATTATAATGCATATTTGGATTTTATACACTATTAGCAATTCTGAAAGCAACATATTCTTTCTTGAAATCATGCCAAATATTTTGAAGGAATATACACATCTGCAAATTGAGAGCTGTCAAGATTTCAAAAGTAACTGCATTTTTTTTTCAGGGTAGAGGGATTTTTGTTTACTTGTATTATTGAAGTGCAGCCAAGAGAAACCCAGTGAGTCCAATAAAGATGTTGCCTAACAATAGGTCATTGGCCAGTTTCTAGGTCAGGTTTCAACACTGGTCTGAGACACAGGGGGACTCTGCTGTCAGTATCATCTATAACAGATTATATTTGATTCAGATTTGCCTTCCTTAGCCAGAATTGGATCAAGCCCTTAAAGATTTGATTTTTAATTATGTGCCATCAAAGTGGTGTCAACTCTTAGTAGCCACACAGACAGATCTTCTCCAAGTTGATTTGTCCCCAATCAGGCCCTTCAGGTCTTTCAACAGGGCACCCATTGCCACTGTAATCAAGTCCATCCACCTTGCTGCTGTCATCCTCTTCTCTTTCTTAGCACAATAGACTTCTCAAGAGAACTAGACTTCTCAAGTCTTTGCATAATGTGTCCACAGTAGGATAATTTGAGCTTAATCATTTGTGCCTCAAGTGATAACTCTGAGTTGATTTGTTTAATGATCCATTCATTTCTTTTCTTTGCTGTCATGGTATTATTATTATTATTCTTTTTTTATATATAATAAAAATGTCCATTCTGGCATCTTTTTCCATATCATCCTTTGGCATGAAAAGTCCATGTTTGAATCCACAACTTCTTTATTCATACCACCTTCATAGTCCAACATTTTTCTGAACTCCAGTTCCACATTTCAAATCAATCTCCACCTCTTTTTCAAAGTTATCCATCTTATCTACTCTTTCCTCTACCTTTTTTTCAAGGGACTTGAATTTAGCTCCTAGCTGACTGGAATAAACTTAAAAGAGTTATTTTATTTTCTAATGGCTGCTCCAAAGGACCTCTTTTAACCATTTCTTTTTTTTCCCCATTTAGACAAGTAAAACGTATAGCCAGATATAATTAATTACAAGCAAAAGTAAACTGACAATTCATGCCCTCTAGTGTCTTTCACATTGGAATTGTGTCAAGGAAAAATATACAGGGATCAAGTTACAGTCTTCTTCTGTTTTAAAAACCCAGCCAATCAACAGACATAATCTCACAAATCAAGAAACTTTCCCATGTAAAAAGCAAACCTCATCACTGCAAAAGGAGTTTCGTAAAAAAAATAAACTTATAAAAAATAACTCTTCCCTCTTCACTGTAAATAACCTTTTAAGTGTCTTTTAAATTCCACTTGTCATCCAGCTTTTTGAGAATTAATCAAATTCAAATTAATACTCTATTTCTTCTTTTAAAAGTAGAGTCCCAAAAATAAGGATAAGCCCCAAGAGAATTACTTATCTGTTGTGGAGGAACGTGCAAGACAGTTATATTCCACAGTGTTTGGAAATGAGGTTCGGTCAGCTCTAGTGTTCATAAAAAAGGCTGCGCCACAGCTTCAAACAAACATGGATCCCCTGCCTCCTGGCTGCTTGACTTGAAAGCTCTTTGCAGAAGCTTCCATCTCCACAACGAGTTTTCAAGGAACAGCCATCCAGAGACCATATGGGTCAATTTACTCGCTTCCTCCTTGATCCGGAGCAAGTTGGGTGGCCAGCACTTGCTGTCAGCCACCAATCCAGCTACGGTACCATCTTCCCTCTCACAGAGAGATGATTAAGCCGCCATTGTCCCCACCAGAAGTCACATTATTATTCTCAGGAATCTTCCCAACACCAAAATTCAAATGTCAATACTCTTTCTATCCTGATTCTTCAGTCCCACTTTCGCTTCCAGAGAGTGTCACAAGCAAAACTACTGCCTACAC
The DNA here is from genome assembly GCF_059951505.1 of Python bivittatus. Lineage (NCBI taxonomy): Eukaryota > Metazoa > Chordata > Lepidosauria > Squamata > Pythonidae > Python > Python bivittatus. The sequence continues at coordinate 5,725,227 of NW_028277097.1, forward strand.
AATTCTGATCTCTGTGCTGAAGATTACAAACACCTTAACTCTTTTGTTTCCTTTAAAGCAAGGGTGGAAAAACTGAAGTCACAACATCACATTTGGCCCTGAGTATACTTTTTCTGCAGTCCCTTCTGACCACTTTTGCCAAAATTTGGCAGCAGGATTTCCCATCAAATTGAGGCTAGAAACATACAAAGCCCTGAAATAGGTGTTACATTGTTTTATGAATCACTTCCAACAAAAGCCCAAATTAAAAAACAAAGCCTAAATTAAAAATAATTTTAAAAAATCACAGCACTGCCTGATGAGGTCTTTAACTCTTATTCCATAAGACTGCCCATCCATTCTTTACAGTGCCTTGACTTCAGAGTCATGTGTTCCAGATAAGCCTGACATGGTTAGTATGTTCATATGGTTTTTTATACATATTGTATTCCTGATGAAGCATAAAAAGTGTGTTTCCAGGAAAACCGGCAGCTGAGTTCAAATAGAGAATGGGAAGAGAAAGTACATTCTGGGATGATCGGGAGTGCAATAGCATATGATGCAACAAACTTATAAAAGCTCAAAAACGTTATTGAAAAAAAGAAACAGACATCAAGCAGATGTAGCTTACTAGCATCACTTGTGTCTCCAGAAATTTGGCAAAAGCTACGACAGCTATTTGCACATGAATTATTAATGAAATTACAGCAAACAAGTTCTGGGATAAGTTGGACACATGAGCTTGCATCGTGCCAACAGTCACTGCGTATTTTTTCCAGCTTTATGTAATAATGAAGCTGGCTGCGCTCCAGCAGGGCAACCCTGTGCACACAAATGGGGCTTTTCTTCTATTGACTGCACAGCATAAAGGACAGAAAGCCCAATATGCCTGCTATCAAATCATTAGTCCCTTCCAGTGATAGGTAAGGCAAGGCAAAACTCATTCTGACCAGCAGTATGTGCATTTTAGGAAAAAAAATGGCCATTACTAAACAGTCAGTCTTTACAACCCAACAGTCTTTAACATTTTCAAATCTGCCAATTCCAACCTGCAAAGTAAGACCTTTTTAACACAGTGGCTTCCCTTCATCACCATCTTTTTCCTCCTAGACTAAGGTATTTGGAATTTGTGGGAATGCTAGTGGAAGGTTATGCCTCTCAGTGCTGCCCTTGAGCGAAATGAGGTTATTCTTGACCTAGATGAGTCCCTCTCCTGTTTCGGACACAACCAGGAGGAGTCAAGTAGAAACATCAAGTAAGCTTAGATTAAACTAATCTCCAAAGTAGAATTTGTACTTCTTTTAAACTGTGTGGTTTAGTGAAACCAGCAAAATTTAACCAGAGTTAAGATATTAAAACTGCTGTTATTTTAAATAAGTGAATGCTCTGAATCTTACAGTGATGCTGAGGCTGGAAAAGGTGATAGATATCCAGGCTCCCTTAATGCTAAAGTATGGTTTAGCATTACATCCAAACCAGGCCAGTGTTACTTCTCTATTTTCATGGAACTGGGAAATACAAGTTAGCCTGTGTTATTATCCTAAGCAACTATGCGTTAGCCACACCTAGTTCTCTTAGACCCATAGTTACAGACTCTCAATATAAGAGCATTGAAGCTTATCTGTAGCTTTGTGCTGACGCAACACTGGTATTGCACATACTGGCCTCATGATACACTGATGCTAAAAAAAGTGAGCAGGCAATATGACTCAAAAAGGGCTTGCAGTTCATATATAATGAGGCAATGTACTGAATCTAAAAGAAATAATTAATGAAAGAAGCAGCAAAGAGCATAATTGCATGATCAGCCTTTTAAAATAATTCCAAACTGCTGTTATAAGAATGCAGGTCTGCATCTTTTTCTACATTCAAAATAAAATATAAAGATCATTCCTATCATCTTTATGTTCTTTTGAAAAGAGGATTTTGGAACATCTCAATACCGATTTAGATAAGGGCCAGGACACAGACTAAAGGAAATTATGCAGCAATGTACTGAAATTTAGCAAGTCTGAGTATATCCTGTGCTCAAGGGAGGAAAGGCAGATCTTAGTATAATACTGAAAAAATAAACATACAATCCTGCCTTATACAGAAGAAAGGAGGGACAGAACATCACCCCAATAAATATAGCTTTACAATCCCTTGAATGAACATATAGAAGTTTACAGAGCCTTGCAGATGTTTGTGATAGCCCTGAAATGTAACTCCTGCAGTGTATCACAAAACACAAAAATGTATCTAAGGATACAAGAATCAAGCAACCATGGGAAAGACAGAAATGGTATTATTTTGGGCTCTCAGACTATAACACAATAAACACTTTATTTAGAGTTTGCTATGCTTTTACTATAACTAAGCGGGATATATTTATAGTTAATAACTCAGGAGAAAAATTTATTTCATATATTACTGGTTTATATATTCTCAAACTGTTACATGAATTCTAAAATTTAAGATGGTATTTAATAGGCTATATTACTGAAATAGCTCAGCATAACCCTTTATGAAGAACATTAGACTGTTTTTTTAACAAATCAAAAGCGCATTCAGTGATCCAGCGTATTAATGCAGTAGAACCAATGTGACTGCAGAGAAACTTGACTTCATTATCAAATTCTATATACTTATTAGGATGGTGGAGAGGAGGATGCCAATGCTCATCTGAATTTGAAAGTGCAAAGGCAGAAATCTGCTGGATCAGACTGTCCATTTAATCAAGCATTCTACAGTTGCCAAAGATTGTTCATGGGAAAAGCAGGAAGGTAAGAGCCCCCCAACAATGTTCTGACACACTTTTGGCCTGGTTCTACCATTATTTAGTGCATCCAGATTTGTTCTATTCTTCCAGAAGACAAAATCAGAAGTAATTAGAAGAAAGTGTGAATAAACATTAGGGAAACTGAATGATAGAAAAATGAGTCTCTTTATGAGCAGAATTCCATGTGATGACTGGACTAACATCACATTATCTGGTACTCATTTTGGACTGTGAACTCTGAGGAAGTCGATAGGGTGCTCTCTAGTATGTCCTTGGCCATCTGCGCCTTGGCCATCCTTGGCTCTCTTAGCTCTTCTGTGGCTCAATGGTGTGAATGTTGGGCTAGCTCTGCGAGGTTATTAATGCTTGCTTCAGGACAAGGACATCCCTGCAATCTAAAAGTGGCTATGATGGCCCCCTTCTTAAGAATGCTCCTTGGACCTGCCTTCCTTGACAATTATCAACCTGCCTCTCATCTTTTCTTCTGTGGAAGGTTACTGAGACCATGATCACTGGGCAATTACAGAGCATCCTAGAAAAAAGTGGATTATCTGGACTCATTTCAAACAGGGTTCAGGCCTAAGCATGGGGCAGAGATACATTTGATGTTCTTGTTGATCACCTTTGTCAGACCTGGATGGAGGTCCTTTCTAGGTCCTTTTAGGCCTCTTGTAATCTTCAGTACCATCTATCATGGTATCCTTCTGGACTGTCTGCAAGGGTTCGAGATTGGAGGAACTGTTCTATAATAATTCTGCTCCTTATTTAGTGGATGGTTCCAGTTAGTTGTTGGCTAGAAAGACTGACTAGGTGCACATTGTTTTATGGAGAGCTACAGGATCTGGTTCTTTCTCTCCTGCTCTTTAGTATGGACATGAAGCTGGTGCAGAGGTCATCTGCTGGTTTGGGATACAGTGTCATCAATATGCTAATGATAACCAAGTTTATACTGTCTTGTCTCAGTGTTTAGAAGCTGTTAGGGTCTGTATGCAATGAAAAAAGTTGAAGTATGGTGCAGTGCAGACAGATTTTATGCCATGTTGCCTGTTTATATGGAATTACCATGGAATTGTCCCATATAAAATGAATTGTCTGGCCAGGGAGTCAACCCCAGAAATCATGGAGCACCTTCCAAACAAGCTTTTCCATCTTTCACTGTTCCATTAGTTAACTTGCTTGAGGAAAAAAAGCCCAGCTTTTCAGCATTCCAATGATGCAAGGTAACTACAGGGAGCATTCCTGCCACAGTGCACAGTAGCATACTGGAATAGAGGTATTTGCCTATAGTGAAAGGAAGTGCTGCAGGTGAATTATTTGAGCTGACACATGTCAGAAAACACAACTTTTGACACACAGGAAAAAAAAAAAGGTTGATGTTGCCTTCCTGGTGGGATAGGTGTGTGTAGAGGACAACATCATTAAAGAAATGCCATATTCATACTGGCACAAGCTGGTTGTGCATATCAATCTTTAGTCTCTGAAGTGGAGCAGAACCAGGCAATGGAAGATGACATATATACGGTTGTCAAGACAGCTGCATGAGAAGCCACGTTTAATTCCTGCTTGGCAAAATAAATTGCTTCCCTCTGAAAAACTTAGAACTATCTATCTCTTATCCTTTGGCAAATGAGATAGGAAGACAGAACAATACCTTCTCCCACAGCAAGCGACAGTACTTTGACATTCCGGCTTGAAAGCTAATCACATGGAAAGAGATACTCCCCACCCCCAAAGAGTATAACATATGCAGAGTGTCCAGTTTTCTGGCAACCATATCTGTGGGTACAAGATGCATATGCAGAATGTTAACATCTTACTCTATATAAACTTGATTCAACAAGACGTCAATGACATATCAGCTGGCTTGGCCCTTACAGTCTTCAGAAAGACTAGAAGCATCAGAATGAGAACTATGAAACAGTGGCATCTTGGACCCACTGGTATACAAGATCCTTTACAGTCTGTGAAGACTGCTGAACTAAAGGTCAAGAGAGAATGCCAATTTGTTCGCCACAGGAACAGAGACTTTCAAAGTGAAAGCTGGATGCTTGACCCCAACTTGTTCACTAGGTGATGGTGTGGGAGGGTATGTCAAGTAGATGTCAGAAGATAATAATCTGGTTTAGAAAGGTTAGAATGAGCTCCCTAGGAGATGAACGAGGTGTCTTTGGTACAACTGCAGTGGACAGAATTTGAAAGCAGTGACCCTCAGCAAAGGCAAGGGCAACTAGCTGTAGGGAAGGCAGACATTTCTGAGCAAGAAGCCCTGAGGGCTGGAGCTCAGGTGAACGATCTGTCCCAAACCATTAGGTGAAATGGTCTTTGGGACTATATCTCAGGTTGTTCCAGGGAGTGTAGATTCTCCAACTTGAACCTTGAAATACCTGGTATTGAGAAGACCAATGATCCACACTAGAAGAAAAAGAAGGTATAGAATCAACAGAAATCAGAGAGATGCCCCTTGGAGACAGTGGGTGTGCATCAACTCAACAAAAGGCTTGGCTATAAGCATTTCCATCAATACAACGGTGATATCTTCGAAGATCTCAGGGGGCTCTACCCCAAGTCACTCCAAGAACAACTCCCAATCTCAAGTGCCAATGAGGACTGGATAGTATGATGGAGAGTCAATGAAGGGCAGAACCAAGTGCAGGAGATTTAGAGAAGAATATTGTGCAAAACAACTTAAGACTGCCACTCTTTGAGTTTGCTCCCAAAGAGTGCTCCATAAGCAGGATGCATTATTGTAATGATCCTGCTTCATAAAAGCCTGGCAATGTTTAGAAGAGTCTAATGTATAACCTTTGCAAAGGCAAAAAAAGCTCATACTCACCCAAAGCAGGGGAGTTTGCTCTCAAGGTGCTGCAAAACGGGTCCATAAGGCCAAAAGCCTGTGATCAGAGGATAGAGGTCCGAACAAACAAGAGTCAAGATGAACAACTAAATAAAACTAAAGTGAAATGATAATAAAAATAAAAACTCAATAAGAATGAAGACCTCAAGCATAAACATGCTATTGTGGTAGCTGTTGAAAGTAAATTAAAGTTCACTAAAAGCCACACCAAGCTGCATGATATGTGTGGGACAGAGCTCCTGTGACATGCTTCTGTAAACTCCAGAAGGTTCTGAATGGGGCTTTGTGCATGTGTATAACCCATATGTGTGAATCACAGAGAAGACAATGAAGAAGTGATTTAAATTTAAACAAAGAAAGTGTGATGGAATGGAATTATGAAGGCCAAGCTCAGGGAGACAAACATTTTCTTAGCTCGCCAGAACCGTGTGGGAGGAACAAGAGGATGAGACTGGCACCTCCCTGAGGAATTCACACTGTTGTGGCTGGAGGACTTTGGGAACTGGGATTTTAGTCTGGGAAGATTCTTGATAGAGGTTGTAGCTAATAAACATAGCTGGACTGAATTGGCATTGTCTCTTGGAGTTCCTTGGGCTAGGCCTGACATCAATCTTCCCCCTTCATAATTCCATTCCATCACAGAAAGACATGGAAGGATAGTTTAATCTTTTCTACTTGCTTCCAACAAGCTCTGAAGAAACCCACATTTACAAACAGGGAAATCCCATTTTACTAATTGTTCAACTCAAAATCTCTTTTTTTCCTTGTTAAACTAGGGTGATTACAGTGGGACTTGCTTCCCTGTCAGTTGGTATTTATGATGAGACACTGGTAGATCATAGCACATTTAGGCCCGGATCTCAAGTTCTTTTTCACTCTCCTCCCATCACAATCAGATTTGGGGGGGGGGGGGGGAGGCTCCTGTTTCCATACATGCAGAGAGATAGCATCACATTCAGTATAGTGGACACTATTTTCTGGGGGTGGCAGCTTGGAATAGAAAATTAACTCTTCTTCCCTTCCACTGCATTGCAAAAATTGTTTTCATGTGCCATTTAATTTTAGGGGATAAAATCACATTGCTACGGATGGGAATATTTTTTAAGCCTAACTGCTAAATGGCAGAATAATTAATTTTGGCAGGAAAGAGAAAGGTAAAAAGAGTATAGCATGGAAGTTCACTGCAGTTCTGGTCCAAACCCACTTTTAGCTTCAGCTCTGGCAACCAGTGACTGCAGCCTCCTGTATCTGAGCTATGTGACCCCAAGAAATCTGGCCTGAGAAAATGTGATTCTCCCATATTTTTAAAGCTATCCACCCAAATTTATGCTGCAGTTATAATGGTCTCCTCTGACTTGGAAGAGTCAGTGGCTGAGGGGCTTCATGCAGCAGGTTGTTGGCTTCAGAAGTTTGTAAGCAATCAACCACCTGAGGCTCACTCAGTAAGCAAAGAGCAGGTGCAGGAGGAAGCAGGTACTCCCAGCAGAGCACCCAGCCCTAGGACATATTGAGAGCAAAGGCATGAACACCTGTCATTGAACCACATCTGCATCTGTTCCTGTGTCCTTGCTTCTTGCTCTGTCTCCAGAATCCTGCTCCTTGAACTCAGATTGGCTGGCTAACCTTCTTGGTGTTTTGACCCCTGGACTGTTGTGGACTATGCCTCTTAGCCCATGCTCAAGTTTGACTTTGGAGTAACTCAGGCAAGACCTTTACACAGCTGGCCTTTATGTCTGACTGCTTGCTACTTGTCAGTAAGCCAGTTCAAATCAAGCTGGCGTATGTGTGCTCAGTCTGGAACAGTACACCACTGTTGCAAAGATTCCGTCTTGGTTATTTGTTATTTTTCAATTAAAATACCTACTAATGAAAATAAATATCACTTAGAGCATATACTGTACAGAGCTTTCCTATCTCTCTGTTAGCTTTCAACTACAGTAGCTTCCACATTCACCTGAAAGTTACTTAGCTGTGAGACTTCAATGAAAAATAATATTTCTTAGAGGAACATACTGCATCCATTTACAAAACATCTATTATAATATGAGGTAAGATAGTGGAAACTGAGAGGAAGGGACAGAGGTGAAAGGAAAAGTATGTAAGGCATTATTTTCTTGACTGAGTTTATTAACACACCAAAGATGCAATCTGCTATGAAGGAGAACTTTGGTGGGGCTAAGAAATATTTTAATAAATTCAGGCAGGCTTTACCTCTACCCTGACATCTTTCTGAATCAGAAAACTCTGACAAGAGTACTAACGCAACACAACTGTGATCCTTTCAGAACACATTATGGCTTTGGATAAGATTTGCCAAAAAAGCAGTGTCTCGCCACCACAGACATCAGGTGACCTGTCAGGCAGTGTGACAGATGCTATCTTTCTTACCATCACACAGGTATTATGAACTGATGACAACTGTGTATCCATACTGGCATTTTATCTGTCACAGATGTGTAAATATGTCATTACATCTGGATGCAGAGTGGGCCAGAGACCTGAGGCTCCATGGGCCTACAGGAAGCAGAGGGTGAACAGCTGCACTCAATAAACACCATGATGAAAGACCCAACTTACCACAAACAGAAAATACAGATTTCTTTCATTAAAGCCCTCTAGGTAATGGTTGTGGCGAACGCTTGCCAAAACGGGCTTTAAGATCTAATGCAGTTACATCAAAAAGTTCCGTTCTCCTTTCTCCTGTACAAAGCTCTGATACACAAAAGCCAAGGCTTTTATGCTGTCACTGAGTAAAAATAAAATCAAAGTGAAAAACTGGCCCACACAGGAGCCAAAAAAAAAAAAAAAAGATTAAGGGAGGGACAAGGAAAAGGGCAGTCAAACTCTGTTTAGCTGGTGGGTTAATTCCTGCTATAACAAGCAAAGTGATGGTTTCTCAGATCAAACCACAAGTATGTTCACACTAGGATTTAACTGCTAGAATTATCCCTGAATTGCTCACACAATAGGAGCATTCATATTTTCAGTAGTAGAAAACTTAATTTGAGTGTTGAAAGACCTAAGACCAGTTCCATGATTCAAAGTGTTAAATGGGGAGTATGAACAGAACTGGCATTTCAAGTCAGTATTCCTGTTCACATGAAAGGGAGAAATATGTCCTTAGATGCCCCCATTCTAATGGCATACATAATAAACTTCCCTCAACCTGGTGTTCTCCAGATGTGCTGAGTGGGAGGTATGGCAGTTAAACTCCCAAAGAGTTGGAGAGCACCACATTGGAGAAAAGTAGTACAGAAGACCCAATCCCAGCTTTAAAGTGGGTGAAGGAAGTGTGAAGTACAAGAGGCTTCTTTGCCTCTTGCTCTACTTTGAATGAAGCACAACACTGATCACAAAACAGCATTGTTAGTTAGAGCCCAGTGCTGCTATTCGTTTTCAGGCAAGGACGGTGAAGGAATGGCAGCAGAACAGAATAGGACTCACAGCAGATCTTTTCACAGACTGAATTCAGCCCAGAAATTCCATTTCTGGCCTTCAGAAGGACACGACGCTTGATATAGGCCAAGTGAAGTTGCCATTTCAAAGGAGCATCATGCACTAGAGTTCATTGATTACGTGTAGAAACCTCCCAGGATCAAGTCCTATGGCTTCCAATTTGAGATTCTGCCTGAGACTTCCAAAAATCAATGAAGAACAGTAATGAGATATGTAGAATGACTAAGTTCACAGATCACACCACAGTCATGATTATGGCTTGATCAATTAGCAAGGGTTAAAGATCAAGGCATGGGCCATGATTTACAAACTGCAACAGCCAGCTTCCCACATAACAAACCAAAACTAAGTATGCCATGACACTTCCATGTGCCATTAGTTCATTAGCACAGTTCAACAACTTATCTATTCAAATACCATTTTATGCCGCTGTCATTTAAAAAAAACACTAATATACAGTTTGAAATTCACTTGAACTATGAAAAATAGTAAAACAAAGCATAATAAAGAGCAGTTCAAAATAAACCAATGCCTAGCTGTCAACAGTTCAATTGCCTCTCTCAAATGTATTACCTTATTAATTTATGGAGCATCAGTGTGCATTATAAAAAAATCCTGCTTCCTGCTCCGTGGGGTTTCCAATCCTTAATTCAACACAAGGAAGACAAAGAAGATGGAAGGGAGTAATGGAAAATGATATGCTTTTAATTCAGTTTTGTGTTCTTAGCTTAGTTAGAAGAGTATGAGGGACTCTATTAGAATTTTTGGCCACATGCTACCTTGAACATTTTATTGTAAAAGAGGAGGTAAATATAGCAAATACATAAAAAATATAATTGAAGAAAATGGCCTTTACCGGCTTCTGAGAAGCCTTGCCTTACTTTTCACAGGAAGTAAACAAGCCGTCCTGAGAGATATAAGTGTTTAAGAGATGCCGGCATTAGAAAAAGCTCTCCAGGTAGATTATATATTTTATATTTATCAGAAAACAAAAACAAGAAAAAGAGAAGTTTTGTCAAAACACTGAATTCTAAAAATTGACAACAGCATTATGAAACCACTGTCCATATATCCACTGACCTGACTTTCTTGCCTTGTTCCCTCAGCATCTTCACTAAATCAGCAATCGGGTACTGGGCCTTTGCTGCACACAGGCCATAACCTGCAAAAATGGGGAAAAGATCCAAGATAAATGATGCCTTTGAATAAAGCTCTGAGGTCTCCCAGGATTCAGACCCACAACTGTCTTTCACGTTCTGATTACAAAGGTACTATATGTAACAAACGGTTGGTGCATATTCTTAATTAAGCACCCCCTGGTGGGTACCCTAATGTGTCTTTGTTTTCTGTTGCAATACAGCATAGTCCAGATCCCATCAATTCAACAGCGTCATCTTGTAGACCCCAGGAAGCATGCCTTCTCTGTTGCAGTACCTCGCTTTTGAAATGATGTCCCCCCAGGGATCCAGATGGCTCCCACCCTGATGACTTTCAGGAACCTATTAAAACCCTGGCTATTCTCCCAGGTTCTGGGGCAGAGTGAAGGTTAAACCCTGCTGGATGGCTTTTTTTGGTTATATGTTGCTTTAGGAGATGTTCACGATTCCTTTTTCTGTTTTGTCATTTTTTATATTTAATTGTAAGCCACTCAGAGTCAGTGGGAGCCTAAACATTGTATAAATAAAGTAATCTTAAGTGGCTAATTTTCCCATGGTGTACTGGTTAAGTCTGTGGAGAACCAGGTTTAAGCCTACCTTCACCCATGGAAACTCAGTGGGTGATTTTGAGGCCACTCTCATTCAACCAACTTATCCCATGGGGTTATTTTGGGAAAAAAACTGGAGGATGGGTGCTAGATATGCTTGTTTACTCCTAGGATATAAACTGGATAAGTAAATAAAATATCATATAAGGTTTGCACAGATTCAGTCAACCTAGCACACAGTAAGGTACATTTTCAGGAAAGAGTTCTATAAACACACAATCAATTGTTGCTAGGACCTGTGGTTTTTGTACCATAGAATGCAATGTGCAGAAGCAGTGTCAAAACTAAGGTGGGAGAAAGGCAAGATACAGGATTTTTCGTTACATGACTCCAAGCATCTGTTTATACTGCACACTAGGAGTCAGGCAACATACAAGTTTAAATAATAATAATATTATTTCCACAACTCTATCTTCTACCATACTGTATTCAAGTTTAATTTGGTCGTACTCTATCTATAAAAATGGATGCGCTTAATCTTTTCTTTTAGAAAGCAAAAACAAAAACAAAAAAAAGCTCTGAGAAACCCAAACATTTGTATTTGTTTTCATTTGGGGGAAAAAGAGAATTCTTGAGGCATGAAAGCTGGCTGGGTGACTTTGGGCCAGTCACTCACTCAGCCCAACTCACCTCACAGAGTTGTTGTTGTGGGGAAAATAGGAGGAGGAAGGCATATTAAGTATGTTCACCGCCTTGAGTTATTTAGACATTTAAACTGACTTAAGTAAAAAGGACTTTCTGACAAGCAGTTTTGGGTAATGAAGGAAGTAGTTTGGGAAGCACTGGTATAAGCTATATAGAAAGGGATTTTATTATCTGTTAGACCAGTGTTTCTCAACCTTGACAACTGTAAGATGCGAGGACTTCAACTCCCAGAATTCTGGGAGTTGAAGTCCTCGCATCTTACAGTTGTCAAGGTTGAGAAACACTGGTCTAACAGAAATTCTGGGAGTTGGCTGGCTGGGGAATTCTGGGAGTTGAAGTCCTCGCATCTTACAGTTGCCAAGGTTCAGAAACACAGTGTTAGACTAAACTGTCTCTAGATATAATCTCTATGAATTTATTTTTACATGCCCAGTTATGAAATGAATGCTACTGGGAATTCTAAGGAGAAAGTAACAACTGCTTAAAACTCACAAGAATGTAGTTATTTTTAACAGAGGCAAACTGCGGGCATAAAGTTAGTCTGATGAAAGCCTCTCCCTGGCCTCTAGATTCAATTTGTATGCTTGGAAATTCTCAGTTTACATTCAACAGTTACAGAATACGGGCAGCCCAATTTCACCTGGAGTGATTATGATGTTATTGGCATCCTTTATCATATCAACCGCACTGTCCATATTCACTTCTGTATGAGTGCCAGTAATTTCCATTGGCTTCCCACCAGCTGTTGAAGTAGTACCATATCCTCCAAGAATCACATTAGCAAGAGAGCGATTCATAGCCTAAGGGAGAAAAAAGCACAACTGGGTGTTTTAAATAAGTTGACATTTAAAACCAAACACAATGGACACAATTCCACAAAGCCATATTTCAGCAAAGTTTTTTTTGAAGTGTCCTCCCTTCATCCCACTCCAAGTTTTGATTTCCCATAATATTCCAACCTCAAGATGATATAATTATGCAAATACCAAACATAATTCTACCTAAAGGCATTGGAAGATATCAAAGGTCTTTCTCTGGAAAAATGTGAAAAAGGAAAAGAGGGCAGAACAGACTAGACCAGATGAAAAAAACCAGAGGATTACTGAAAAGAGCATTAAGGTCAATGGGATATTACTAGCATTTACTGTTTTCATTATTTAAAAATAATAAAATATTACTTTTTAAGTATTTATTTAAAAAAGAGGGGAAGGGAGAACAGTATCACTATATAGAGATCATTAAGTCTCCATAATAAGTTTTACTAGATACTTTGTTTCTAGAAACTCATTTATGCAGATTTATCGACATCTAGTGGCCATCAAATGAAAGAAAAGAAAGAAAACTGTAAGTGAAAAGCTGCATCTTTTTAGCTACTTGTCTACAATAAATGGCCTGTGTTCATGTGTAGTTCGTAGATCCCATGGTTTCAACATAGTTTTAACATATATATGTGAATTCTTATCAAATGTATACTCAGAAGATGTAAGCATGAACATAAGGAAATTCACACTTTGGATACGAACATGAACACATCCCCCAAAGCCAGTTAAGAAAAACATTATAGCAACTGAGGAACAGCAATACTGTACTAATATTTTTCCAACTTTCTGCTGAAGTACTGAAAGTACTGAATCAAGCTGCTGCCTAGTTTATTTTATCTTTATGCACTTTTTTCAGGAGACAGAATTGACTCAAATGTTGTTAGACAGCGTGGTGGACACGTATGCTGTCTAGTGACATTTGAATCAGTTCTATCTCCTAAGGAAATATAGCAATACTAGAGTGTTGCTATGGTATTGCTTGAATCCAAGTAATCTGATTCACTGCACCAATTGCTCAAAATGGAGGTCAAATCAAACTGGGCACTAGCCAGGGCCACTAAAGAGTTGGCCATCTGCCAGACAACCCAAAAAAACTCCCTTGAGTAGTTTTTCTGCAGATGCCATCAAGGAGGAGATCTAGTACAGCTTCTTTCTGATTGCTACTCCTGCTTTAGCACCCATATTCACTCCAGGTCTTGCACCACAGTCACTTAAGCATCTACCCTTGTGCTTTATCACTTGCAATTGTTTCTTAAGCCATGGTGTGCTTTTGGCGTCAATATGGAGTAGGGGAAGCTACTGTCTTAAGCTCCTAGGAGACTTCAGCATTCCATACATTGAGCAGATGGCAAGGTGGCCAGCCAGGTTGAAGAATACATCCTTGCCTACAACTCAGTCAGATTTACTGGCCGCTATGGGTGGACCAATCTGTCAGCCCTTCAAGGTAGACTCATTTGGTGTCCCCCTTCAGGATGAACACCCCCAGGAGTTGGCCTGGAACCTACTGCTGGCCTGGACTAAATGCCCCACCCACCCTTTCAAAGGCTTCTAGGCAAGGCAATAAGAAGGGTCCGGGAAAGGGGCTTTCTTTACCCAGGCCTCAGATGCAAATGATTTAATGACTTGTTTGATGATGACAATAAAATGTTGCAAGTAACAGATGGAATTTTGTGTTGATGGTTGGGGAAGGTCAGAGTCTCCATCCCTCCTCTGATAGTCCATCTACTAGAAACCAATGTATTTTCCAGCTTGCACATAAGCTTAGTAGCCTATTTCCACATGGATTGATGTGAGGTTGCTCTGTTCAGTAGAGATTTTCCTCTATGTGGAAAACACAAAATACTAGCATCAACAGACTAGAACTTTTTTGTATAAGTTACTTTATAGGCTTTTTCAAGAGGCTATTTTAATATGATCTTGGTTTTCTGACATAAAAGAGGCTTCCAAGGGAGCTAAATAGATCTCAGTGATCAAGTGGAACAGTGAGATTCCCAGGAAGAATGGAACATTCTGGAGTTCCCTAGAATGTTCTGTCTCCAAAAGAGAATTTTTTCCACCTACTTAAACCATTGTTTGTTTTATGTTCATTTACATTTTGGTAAGATTTGGCTTAAAATATTCTGTGTCCTGAATTTGAATAATACATTTAACTGTAACCAAGGAATGGAAGGTAGGATTGAAAACTTCACGTCTTGTGAAGGAGCAGCTGATAGCAGAAGTAAAAATGTTAACCAGCTCTTCTGATTAATTGTGACATGTAAACACTCTTAAAAACAAATAAAATATACTTATCGCTATTTGCTCCCCACTATCCATAGCACAGCAAACGTGCAGCCAAAGCAATATATGGTAGTAGCAATAGCATTAATGCTAAATTACAGTATGCTGAGTTAAAACAAGTTAATTTAAAACCAGGCTCCTAAAGTTAAACTCTTTGGTACTTTCCTCTATTGAGTTGAGTTGAACTGAAGCAAACCCCTTCCCAATTATGGCTGAAGAGGGAACACAAGAGATACTTGTTTATTCAAACCTGTTCACCATTTTAATTATTTAACTATTTTAATTGTTTTAAAACATATTGTTTAATTGCTCTGATAATGTATTAACATTTGTTTTTCATTACATTTCGGTAAGTTATCCTGAGCTATTATGGGAATGGGCAGCGCAGTAATACTGTAAATAAATAAATTGAATGAATAAATAAATACAAGTCTGATTTCAGCATACATAATATTCAATAGCTTACAAATTTAAAGAACTTCTGAAGCAGACAAGTTGCTATTCCTGCTATGACACCCAATCCATTGATTCCAACATTTCAAAGGGCCTTCTGTAAAGCAACCTTTCTTTCACAAAAGAATTCCCTCCCTCCAAATACCTGTCTTTGAAGGTCCTTCTCAACCTTTAAAAACTGCCTGGAGGATTTTCATTCTACTTAGTATTTTTAAAGTATCTATTCTCAAGTTTCTGTCCCCCACCAATCTTCCTATTTCCCTTCTCTCCCTTTTCAAATCTTTTTAAATTACCGGTGCAATTTTATTTATACGTTATTGTTAGTACGGAACATCAAGTGGCCACATGGCAAGAACATAATGTGTGTCCTACCTCTACCTTGGCTTCTGACATTCATGAATGTACCAATACCATCAAAAGACATACATATAAAAATGAGGAGAGAGAAGAAAGGAGAAAAAGATAAAAGGGGTCAGGATGAAAACGCGCAGAAAGGGAACAAAATATACAATTAAAAGCTTTTCCCACAGGCAGAGGAAGAGTAATTAAATAGATTGGGTTGGAAGGGACATTTCCAAAATCTCCTTACCACACACATTATATAAGACAGGATGGCACCAGAGGAACCAATCAGGGCACCCACAACCGTTAATAAATTGTTGTTGAGCAGGAATCCTTCAGCACAGAGTGCCCAGCCAGAATAGCTGTTCAAGACAGTAATAACAACAGGCATGTCAGCCCCCCCAATGGCTGCTGTCAGAGTAACTCCCTGTGGAAAGGAAACAAAGCCAGAACTGAAAAATTAATGCTGTCAAGCAGGTGGAATCATTTGCTCAAAACATTTCTGAATACAATCCATAGCTTACAGACATACTCTTGCTTTAAAACAAAAATCCAGCAGAATCTTTTAGATATACCCAATGGGGCATCAAAATAAAACAACATTTAATGATTATCTATCTCTGGATATACTTTTCATAATATTCGTAACTGGGCTTTTAATAGGCCCGTGAGGAGAGCCTAAAAGAATTCCACCAAGCTTTATTCAGATACTTTCTCTCTTTACCAAGAACTTGTTTAATTGCATAAACTCTGCATATCCCTGAAGCCAGCTTACCTCAAAAGGGATGTGCTGGGTTATAATTCCAGGAGTTCCTAGCCAACTTGGAATATAGCTAGGAATTCTGGGAATTTTAATCAAACCGGAGGGCTCAAAGGTAGAGAAGGCTGCTTAAGTCATAAGGTCAGAGTTGAAGAGAATTTTTGGATGTAAATCTCCAGAGAGGCATCTGGAATTGGAACATCCCCAATAAATAAGTTCCCAGCTTTAATATAAAGCTTTGAATTATCATGTTCTTAGGTAATTGTTTCCATGGTTGTTGTGCTCTTATCAGGACAAAGTTTTTCTTAATAATTGATTGAAATATATCCAGCCCATGAATTCTAGTCTTGTCCTTAAAAAAAAAAAAAAGCCCTTTAAAGATGACTATCATGCTCTTTCTATCTAATCCCTGTTACATAAGCTTTGTTTTCCATACTGTTGTTTTTGCTGTCATTCTCTGAAATGTTTTCAGATGCATCCAGACACAAAAGTCTTTAAAAAATTCTCCATTAAAGATGTATCACCCTGCTTCTTACATATGTTTCCTTTTCATTAAAAACTCTTTAGGATTCTCCATACTCAGAGGAAAGAACTGATCGGGTTATTTAACACACCCAGTGACAATTTGGAATATCTCACTCATTATTTATAATTTATTATAAATTCACGCTCACCATTACAGCAGACAGGGCAGACACAGATCCTAAGCAAGTCAACCCTGTTGTGTAACTTGGATCAATCATGTATGGAACCATTCCACCTATGCTTGCTGTTAACAAACCAGCGTTCAACAAGTGTCGTCCTGGTAAGAGGAGTGGGGCAGAATTCAGGATACCTACAAATATAAAAATAATTTAATTCAGTTTCTGGAACTGGTCTGAAAAGAAATCAGACACAACAACAAAAAAGTCAGAAGAACAAATCCCATATCAGGTCTCTTTTTTTCCCTTTGTCATATTAGCAAAACTACGTCCTCTGTTTGACCATAGGCTGTTGTCCACAGGGATCAAATACTTGACTAAACATTGTTTTTTTACTATTTATCATTCCATGATTTCACTGATGTGAAGTATGCCTTATGAAAAGAATGCTAAGTTGCTAAGAGGGTCAACCAAAGCTCCTGAACTTATGACAAACCTTTATTTATTTACCAGATTTATATCCTAGAGCTTCCTCCAGGAGCTTAAGGTATGCTCTCTTCCATTTCAGCCCCATTTTATTGTGGACTGAGAAAGTGAGACTGAAAAGAGCCTACATGTTTAGACTGCCCTTATAGGGAAATCTAAAGTCTTTTAATTAAAACAAGTGCTAGGACTTAGGGTACCATAAATATTACTTTCATTAATACTTTGAATTTTGCAGTTATTATCACAAATGCATGAGAAAAAAACCTTCCCAAGTATTTCTGTTCAATTATACCTTACAGATGTTTCTTAGATGTAAGAGCGTAATTCTCACTGAGTGGGTAAATCTATGTCTGGGCTCTACCCACCATCTACTTCCACCATGTCAATTATTAAGCAAGGCATGGTTCTCTCTAACATACTAGTTTTCTATCTGGAGTATATTTTGATGCATGTGAAGGAGCAACAGAATTCATCCCTGAATTTATGACACGGTAAAGCCCATATATGGACCCATTACAGTTCTTCCAATTTAATGATCTTCATACACACCCTGATGTCGGCAGAGAATTACAGTAATTGAAATCTAATATCTCTAGAGCCACCAAGTTGTGAAAGATGGGGTTTAGCATCTCAGTGCAATTTAAACCAAAGAAAATGGATACTGAACGCATGTCACAGCCACTCATAAAGAAAACAGGCCACACTATGCAAGAAAAAGGGGAATTTACCCTGTAGTTTTCCATAAGCAACAAGAGAGCCACTGAAGGTTACACCTCCTATATATGTGCCAAGATAAGCCACAATCTTTGTGAGGTTTGCAGCTGGATCAGTTGCAAAATGGGGAAATTCAATCATGTACTCTGCTATACAAGTGAGAACAGCAGCCAACCCAACCAAGCTGTGGAAAGCAGCCACTAGCTGAGGTAAATCTGAAATCTGGATACGTTTAGCAATTGTCAGACCTGCAGGAACAAAAACAGTTGCATGTTAACCGTGAAAGGGCATAACATTGCTTAATCATTCAGATGAGAGTACACACTATAGGAACAACTGCTTCTGCAACATCAGCATGACTTGTGATCTCTGTGATTGGCATTTTGTGCTTTAATTATATTTCATTAGAAATATATTCTCAGGAATCTCAGTGTCTATACACAAGAAACTAAGAAGCAGGCTTAGATCAAATTCTAACAGTCCTATAACTTTTTCCAAGTAGAAATCCTTTCCTATCATGTACTGCAAATGCCACTGCTGTTAGGCAACAGAATTATGTAAGTCTTCCAAATCACACGATCCTTTTGCTCTGCACTTACCTATGGTGCCACCAAGGGCCATCGCACCCGACATCTGGGCCAGAAGCTCAAGTGATGGTTTTAGACCTCCAAGGGTAGCTGCCAAGCCTCCAGCAACACCTATCATACCCAAAGCATTGCCAAGTCGAGCTGTTCCTTGGGTGGAAAGGCCAGCTAGAGCACCAACACAGCACAATCCTGAACCCAGGTACATCATCTTTAAAAGATGAAAACAAATATATAGATAGATTCTTTAGCAAGCACTTCAAATTTCTGATTTGAGTGAGGTACAAAGCACTACTCAATCTGGTTTCAAAATCCTCATAGCATATACTGCCCATACTACTTTCTCTTCAAATATATTTCTGTCCAGTTGAGATTTTGAGCAAATCTGGCAGTTTGCAATGGAGTGGTGCTAGCAAAATGCACAAAGGAAGTCTGTTCTTCCTGTTCAAAACACTGTTCCAATATCGTCAAACACCAAGAAAAGACAGAACTGATTATATCACTTGTATAGAAGACCTCTGGATGCAATCAAACCCATTCTCAACATAACAAATTCGGCATGAAGGGTGGCCACAAAGGAAAAGAAACACGCTCATTTGTGATCAAAACTTTTTAAAAAATCTGTGCAGTGTATTTTTGCCTTCACTAGAAGATCAGGCTTTGTCATCCAATGCAACTGAAAAAGGTTGTGCTCTGCTCAATGGCTTTTGTAATTGGGATAGTGCAGATGCTAATTTGATTAGGGGATAAAGAAATACACTGAAAAATGTGCACTTCCTTCTGCACAATTTCTCCTTGAAGCCAAATCCCCTCTAAACCAACAAACCATGGTTAAGTTAACCAAGATTTCCTTTTAACCTAAAAGCCTTTTTTGAAGATAGTTGCTGATATTAAAGCATAACTGTAGTAGCAGCAGACTCCTGAAGCATGACTGTGGAATTTGCTGCAAGGAGTAGAACAACATTTGAGGCCACCACCTGCCAATTTGGTTAACTCAGGTTACTATCGTCCCAGTGTAAAGGCTTGCACTAACACTGGAAATGAAGTGAGGTTTTTGAAAATGAAGATATTCTTAAGATCTCTTTCTTCTTTCTTCCTGCCAAGATTATACCAAGAAGTTACATTTCTCTAGCTATGGCATTGTGACACGGCTGCTAAAGGTGTAACTATTGAAGCTGCCAGTTCCAATTTCAACTCAGGAAGAAAACAACAGATGGTCTTAAGTAAAACACTAAATAGTGTTTTACTTAAAACACACATCAAAACACGAAACACAAAAAAAAAATCATCACCCTCCAATCCATAGGAGGTATTATAAAGGGTATTTTTCATCTACACATGCTAGACTCTCTTTTCATCCTAGCCAGCATAGAAAGACATCAGGCAAGAGTAAGATGGACTACACTTTAGCAAATCAGCATCAGATGACATTTGTAACATGTTCACAAGACTGTAGACTTATTCTTATACAAAATGAAATGGTTCTATGGGTCCCTGAGCAACCTTTGTACCTGTTCAATGTTATACCCGCTTTGGAAGGCTGCTCCATAACCTCCTACGAACACAGCAGTAGGCAACAAATATAAATAGTTGTATTCAGGAGGGTCAGTAGGGCGCTTGAACATATCCAGCATTCTCTGAGTGACCAGGAAACCACCTATGCCACAAAAAAATCATTAAAAAATAATAATTAGATTCTGAAAAACTAAGAAGTGCTTTAAAATGGGGGGATGGTTATACTGAAGCCACAAGTTCAGTTCAATAGGAAACTGTCACCCTCCCTAGGAAGGACCATCATGTGGCTGTGCAACATTTTCATGCAGGCAAGAAAAGCAAGGAACAATTCAGAACAATTACTATTATTGGGGCATGGGCCATATTTGAGGCATACTGCCGGCTATATGAAAACAATGGAGCCACTCAGGCCCCGAGAAACCTTTAGCTGAGGATTACTGGAAAATCTTGTGGCACTGGCCAGAAATTGTACAAAAACAGACAAATAAGCCAGGTCAGGTCTAGAATGGAAAGGCATTCTGCTTAAGATATTTGCTGAATTTTGCTGCTCTTGCCCCAAAGCGTCAAACTCACTTTGTTTGCTGGGTTCTCTCAAACTCCCTGAGCACCAAGAAAACTGTACCTATAGAAGCGAATATGTGTAGCTCAGGGTTGAACTGTGGAGTCCTTGGGGTTCTCTGAGCCTGGTTGTTTCTTTGCAAATGTTTCATTACCCAGCTAGGTAACATCTTCAGTGCTCACTGAAGATGTTACCTAGCTGGGTAATGAAACGTTTGCAAGGAAACAACCAAGCTCAAAGAATCCCAAGGACTCCACAGAACTGCATCTCTCCAGCTATTCTATCAGCACCACTTTTGAAAACGCAGGTGTCCTGAAGACAGGAAGTGGGAAAGCTAGAACCTGCTTGGTACCTGCAATGTTGACGGAGGAAATAAAGGCAGCAAGAACAGCAAGGCTCTGAGGCAGAGTTCCAGGGTAGTATCCCCCACCCATCAGTGCTAATCCGCCAACAGCAGTCAGTCCTATGGAAAAAGAAAAGCATGAAACATCAACATTGCTGAAATCCTTGTAGCAAAAGGGTAATGCTTCTGGTTGCAGGATGCATTTCTGAAGATCACTGCTAAGCAGTACCAGCACGTTTGAAATTTCCCCAACACTGTGCATTTTAGGTCTCTAATTACATAGGTGGACCCATCATTGTATTGTTACAATGAGAAGTCTTTTAATGTCGCCAAAATAAGTTCTCTCACTTCCTCAATCCTTCTTTCTGTTGATTTGGACTCTCTCTCCTTTGCTTCCCATTCCTGTTACAAAATTAGCTCTTGTACTTTGGGAAGGCATGGTTCTCGTGGGTCTACTGCTGCCTCAACTGATCAAAAGAAAAAAAATAAAAAACAAAGCATTACTAAATTTAGCCTTGATTGCTTTAATTCTATCCCTTATAAAAACTATATAAAATTCAATGTAACTGGACAAAGAATGCCTAGATCAAAAATTATTTTATTGCATGTAGTTATTTGCTATATGGTTATTTGCTATACATTCTAGAGACTTAATTCTGTATTTTCAGAACTTTTCATGGGTTAGCAACATGCAACAGCCTTTTCTCTACTACACCTTTATTTCAAAAATATCTTATGCCTGCAGCTATTCAGCAAAAGTTTTCATAATAAAGAATATATTGGATGCAAACATCTACCCAATGCATTGTTTGTTATGAAAATATATACTGTATTGCTATAGAAGAATACAGAGAGGACCTTGGACAACATATGCAAAGACTATTAACAAAAAATGAGCTCATTCTAGGAAAGCCAGACAGAATGAGAAAGAACTTAAAACTGTCCTGCCTTTAAGAGGGAGAGAAGGGGAAATATTGTTAGACTTTCAAGATTCTGTTACAGTATTATACCCTATATCAATAAAGTAGAGTGCTATTAATTCCTGTGGTGCATGTTTCCAGACCAGGCCTCCTCAAAGGGCTGAGCACCAGAAAAGTAGCTGCCATGATGTTTTGGCAATATCTTGGCCAATTAAACATTGGAACTTAATGTAGTCCTACAACTTTAAACATGCCTGTGCAACCATGGGCGGAATGCAGAATTAGAAGCTTATTAATGAATATGACAATGCATCTTTTGGCCCAAATAGAGACAAAGCTTCAGTCTATATAGACTGCATCTCATGTGATATTCTAACCTTTGCCTTAGATAGTGCAAAAATTAACTTTGGGAGAGTTAGACTGTGCCTTTCAAGGAGCTAGGCTTTGAAAATTCTGCAATACATCTAAATATACTTAGGAACAGTATCAATAGGTTTTGTTCATCACTGGTTGACTGCAAGAGCAAATCATAGATAAGATAAAGTAGGTCTAGACTATTATTTTCCATCTTGTTGTCTTCCAGGTGTGGTGGACTTCAATTCCAGTATCTGTGACAATATGAGTAGTGGTCATGCTAGAATGAACATGGAAGTTGAAGGCCAACATCTGGATGCTCCAGGTTGGAGAATACTGTTTGTAATAACTTATATCGTCTATGTTAGTTTTTAAGACATCACAGCATTCATACTAATGGCAAACATAGATAAGGAAAGCCAAACTTTGGGCTTGAGAATACAGTACATTCTTTAACAGGAAGTATGAAATGCCACCAATTGTGCCCTCAGAGAATTATAACTAATACATATAATTCAAATACACACTGATTCCATTCACACATTTTAATTTTTAATGTATAAAACTGCCCCTCAATCACAGTTAAAAACAGAAATATTAATGAAGCTGTGTAAATGTTTCCTTTGAACATCTGGTACACCAATTGCACCTGTTCCTGGATTGGGAGGTCCTTCAGTCACTCATCTCCTACCCACATCACACTTCACTGTTGCAATGCATTGTACATGGAGCTGCCCTGGAAGATCACTCGAAAACTTCAACTGGTCCAGAATACAGCACAGCCAGTTATGCCTTGATATACCCACGTGAGACTTCTGCTCCCTGAGCCACACTGGTTGCCAGCTTGTTTTCAGAGGCGATTCAAGGTGCTGTTTATGGCCTGTAAAGGCCTACATGGCATAGGGCCCGATTATTTGAGAGACTGTCTATTTCCCACACTATCTGCCCAGCTGATTTGAGCTGACAGGGTTGGTGCACTCCAGTCTCCTTCAATCAATCAGGATCCAGGAAGCACACCTTCTCTGTCGCAGTGCCTGTCCTCTAGAATAAGGTTCCCCCTGGGATCCGTGTGGCTCCCACTCTGTTGGCATTCTGGAGGGCCATAAAGACCTGGCTGTTATCCCAAGCTTTGGGCTAGGCTGGCTGGAGCACCCTGCTGGCTATTGGAAGTTGTGGGATGTTTGAGTTGTTGCCAGGTTTGCCAGCTGCTGCTGCTGCTGCTACTTCTTCTTCTTCTCCTTCTCCTTCTCTTCCTCTTTCTTCTTTAGTTCTTGTTTTTGTTGCATGTTTGATTTTATTCTATTTAGCATATTGTGAGCTGCCAAGAGTCGCTTCAATCAGGCAGTACCAAATTGAATAAAATAAATAAACAAACTCATAGCTGTACCTGAGATGGCATTAGTCACCGACATGAGTGGTGAGTGAAGTGCAGGAGTCACACCCCATACGGTATGGTATCCAACTATCCCAGCCAAGCCAAATGTTGTCACCATCTGAGTGAAAGCTGAATTTGGAGCTGCAACACCCAGCCCAAGTATGCTAGCAAGTCCTGCAAAGAGAAAAGAACATTTAGCCTTTCAGAATAGAGGGACTCCCTGTCATCATCATCACTTCCCTGTGAGTGGAGGCTGAGACCACTGCTTGTCCCAGGTAGACAGTGAGAGAGGCAGAAAGTATGTTTTAACTAGCTGGCTGGCTGGCTATGGAAAACAGCTCCCTTAAACCACCCACTCTGCGTTCTCATCAGACACTGCCCACTCAGTTTTGCATCAGCTTCCTGGGCCTTGTCTAACACAGCCCTGAATAAATGAGGTGCCCACCCCAAGCATGACTGCCGAAGGTATGACTCTAAAGGGATTTACCCCTTAGTGGCTACCTGTTAGAAAACCCTCTGGGTCAAGGGCATCCCACTTTTATTTTTATTGATGTGGATACTAGAGGGAGACTGGAGACGGGAATCTGAACCGCTACGGCCTGATGTTAAGAGATGTGCCAGGAAAATATAGGGTGACTGAAAATGAAGAAATGGTCAGGGAGCAAGCACTGAAGTAATAAAGAGCAGAGGGAGTTATGATGCCACTTAGCAGTTGCAAGGGGGAAATGGCAATTTGCAGTCTAGTCAGAAAAGTCAAAGTGACGGAATGATATTCCCTCTTACCTAAAAGTCCTGTTGTCCAAACCTAGGTCAATTGCTGGCAAAACATCTATGATCCAAGATTTAATCCTGGATGAAAACCCTGACCTGGTGTATATGGGTTACCTGAGGGACCGTCTCACCCCCATTATATCTACCCGTCCCACCCAGTCAGGCAAAGAGGGTATGCTGCGGACCCCGTCAATGAAAGAATGTTGACTGGCGGGGTCCAGAAAGAGAGCCTTCTCTGCCATGGCCCCCACCCTATGGAATACTCTCCTCCCAGAAGGGAGGCAGGCCCCAACTCTGTCCTTCCGGAAAGCAGTCAAGACCTGGCTCTGCCAACTGGCATGGGGCGGAAAAAGGGGCAACCAACCCTGGGGGTGGCTAGCACCTTGAAGATGCTCCCATATGTTAACATCTTACTGATCATCAACATCTTGGAAGATATTATGTGCATATGTGTCTGGTTTTATTCTATTTTTACTGTATTTTATATTGTTTTTATTGTATTTTAAATAATATTTATTGTTGTTTTATTGTGAACCGCCCAGAGTCACTTTTTCGTGAGATGGGTGGTATCTAAATTTGAAATACACAGACAGACAGACAGACAGACACACACACACACACATCACTGAGTCTTGGCTGAACTAACAGAGAGGAGAGGAATAAATATCTCTCTCTGCTTCTGTCTGCCAAGATTAGATGGTAAAAAGTAGAGTGTGGTCTACAGGAATTCCATATTGCTCAACAGATGTCCCATTTGACAGTCTGCCAACTTTAAGGTCATGCTGCTGAATTTGAATGGCTGAGTCTGTGCAGAAATTTTCTAACTCCAAGAATTCTCCAGCCAACATGGTCCCTGCAGAACATTCTGGGAATTGAAACCCACACATCTGGAAGATGCCTCAACTGGAGAAGGCTGCATTTTCTTGGATTGGGCAAGGCCAGTCCTTAACTGTGACAGCAAATTCCAGAGAAGCCAGAGAGTGGCACTTATTTCTCACCTGCTGTATATGCAGAAGCAGAGGTCATTGTTTTCCTAAAAGGTGTAACAGTAGCAGCTTTCTCTGCTTCCAGCTCTGCCACTGTCTTCTGCTTCACAGGTGCTGCTTGAGGAATATTCTTAGGAGGTGGTGCTGGGAAAATCACTCTTCCATCCTAAGAAGAAAAAAGAACTCAGGGCTTAATTAAAAGATCAAGTGATTTACACCAAAGATTCAAAAACCGCAGTCTCTGAGTCAATGAAACCTTCTGGAGGCCCTCTTACCTTCAAAG
Organism: Python bivittatus; assembly: GCF_059951505.1. Lineage (NCBI taxonomy): Eukaryota > Metazoa > Chordata > Lepidosauria > Squamata > Pythonidae > Python > Python bivittatus. The sequence continues at coordinate 5,750,874 of NW_028277097.1, forward strand.
TTGCCAAAGAAAAACAAGAAAAGAAAATATAATGGGAGTGGTGACTTTGATATCTAGAAGGTTTTTTTCTTCTTTTTGCTTAAGTTAAAGCAGTCTTGATCAACATGGCACCCTGAAAATGGTTTGGGATTTCAATTCCCATAATCTCTCAAACTACTGACTAAGATAATCTGATTTGTGGTCCTAATGCTTCAGGATGCATGTGGTTGGATAAATGAAGGTAACAGACAAAGCAATTTGTCTTTTGGGAAGGAATTCCATGGTAGAGTAATTACCACATCTACAAACTTTTGCCACTGCAAAAGGCAATACATTGACTCCTATTCTGCTGACCCTGGTTGGGGGAAAATAAATGAGCTCCAATATTGCAGCAATTTCAGGCTGGTATTATGGGGTGTCAGGGGACTGAAGAGACATTGGATCAGTGTATATTCTTCCCGCCACCACTAGTGGCAGCTTCTCATGGGTATTTTAGTGGACTTTCAATATTATAGGTGTCATACTTGGGCCTCCTAGAGATCTTCCTCTCCATGGGCAGAGTGGCACTTATGTCTCCCAATTAAACTTTAACCACTTTCATAACAGCAGCCTTATATGTATTTTTTTCCCATTAACTTTCTCTAATATGCAGATACATGCAGACTTTCTTTGCCTTCCATTTTCTAACTCTTTATGCCTACCACATCCTTGGGCTTTCTTTTCCTTATCCAATTAGATTAAAAGGAAATGAGAAATATGTAACAAGAAAATGGTGAACGGGAAGTTCCCTATCCCCAGTTACAATGGCCACCTCAAAGGGATTTGTCAAGCATAAAAACTGTCAATCCATACTTTCATGGATCACCATGCAACATTTAATTTGGCCCTTATGATTCCATAAACTAAATTCTTCTGAAGATCCTAACAGAGTAGCACACCAACAGCACTGGAAAATAATATTAATTGTAAATAATGAATGAAAAATAAACTACTTTCCTTGCAAGGTATATTTCAAAATGGGAATGAATATGTTTCATTCACAGGAAGTTCAAAATACAGAGCTATAAATAAGATTAAGTAAATAAAACTTACATCCTCAGCTTCAGGAAAAAAAGAGCTTCCTTTACCTTCATTACCACTGTTCCTCTAACAACGTGGTCAAGAGTACCATAATCAAATTCATCCTTTAGGTGGAAGTAAAAGTGTTCTTTGTCCGGGCTGATGGCTTTCAGGAGCTTGGTGATGTTATTGGAATACAGGGTGCTGGCTTGGGTAGCCATTCTGCTGGGCAGGTCTGTGTAACCTATATGTGTGATTCCCTGTAGACACCAAAAATATAAATGTAAGAGCATAAGAAACTGCCTTATGCCAAGTCGGATTATTCATCTAGCTTGTCCAATATTGTTGCTGCTGCCTGGGACCAATTCTTCAAGGTTCCAGGCCTAAGTGTATCTAACTGTATCTGAAGATGCTAAATTTCTACATGCCCTTTCTGATACTCTTGTATATATGATTAAATAAACTTAGAAATAATTTCTGAAAAAAGAGTCAAAAGAAATCCAATTCCTCAAAATCAACATCTAATCATGACAATAAATGTTGACATAGATAAAACAATTATCTTCCTATTAACTTTTTAAAAACAATAATTTCTGAGTTTATATGGGGCATCTTCCATGTCTATAGGCCTATACTGATTAACAAATATGAGGGTTAAGGTAGGAACCAGCGATTCTCAGGATGAAGGTGACTGTTAAGTAAACATACAACAACTTGGTTTCAAGACCACCAAGCAGAACACCAAGTATCTGTTAATTCAGAAAACTGGAAGAAGCTACAAGGTGAAATACTGAAGCTCTAAAAGGAATTTATATCTTCCCCTAGGCAATACACAATTAATTGTTATGTCTGGCTTTATTCTTGACTACAATCAAGACTGTAATCTAGCCATGTCTGAGAGTCTTCTACCAAGTCTAGCTTAGGAGCTCAATAGGATGCCTTGAGGGTGTTTTTTTTTTTTTTTAAGGCAGAGTTATCCACTATATTTGAAAAGGTTAAATTAAAATACTATGTACTTTTACAGATTAATCATGTGTCTATTTATCTATAGCACAATTTATCTGAAAAAATATTACAGGGAAATAAGTGGACCCGAGCAGTTACACAACATGCGCCTGCCCAAGGAACACTAAACATACTAATGGTCAACATTTTGCCAATATTGACTAAGAAGATATGTATTTGAACATTTGGTCAATTGTAGGTAAATTGTGTAAACTGTGTAAGTTGTTTAAGTATGAGATAACTACCATATTCAGAATCCTAAATATTTGGAGACAAGAAATAGGAAATAATCAATTCATAGATGAGAGAACTAGGCTGAGGACAGTTAGGTTAGAAACTCCTTACTTTATACTAAAAAAAAGTATGGCTATACACAATCCAACAAAGCTACCTTGTGAACATAGAGTTCCCCTGGCTTTGTAGTTTCAATATTCCCCCCTGCTTCAGCAGCTAGATCTACAACAACTGAGCCTTCTTTCATCAATTCAATCATATCTTTTCGAAAGAGGACTGGAGCATTTTTACCTGCAAAGACAGAGACAATATTCTAAAGTTGTAAGTTGTACTTAATAGAAATAACCAGTTCTGTCATTTTTCTCTAGATAAAAAGAATAGTTAAGCTTTTTCAGTTCCATAGATTTCCAGAGAAGCAATCTTATTTACATAGAATTATAGACTTGGAAGGGGCCATTTATGCCACAAACCTGCTACACAGTGTAAAAAACACTACCTTGTTCGGTACCGAACTTGCGTTCTAAATCCACGATTCCAGAACCAATCAATTTTTGGCCTTTTACTCACTTTTTTCAACAAGTTGGAGCAAAGATTATTGCTCCAATTAAACATTCAGAGAAAAATGAATGTCTATTCTACAGAATACATACCAGGAATAAGTGCTGTTGTAATAATGATATCAACCTCTTGACACTGTTTAGCAAAGAGTTTCATTTCAGCTTCAATGAACTCTTTGGACATCTCCTTTGCATATCCTCCTTGGCCTTCCCCAGATTCTTTTAGGTCAACTTCCAAAGGCTCAGCACCTAATGATTTAAATTGTTCTAATGCAGCAGCTCTGCCAAGTAGAAAATAAAGCAAACTCTTAATAACAAGGAAAAAAGCAAATAATATACAGACCACTAATACCAGAAAATTTTTTGCACACAGGTCTTCAAAATATGAAGTCATGTTCTCCCTTAAAAATGACCTGTAGTAGAAGTTTAGGATAAATTCAGATATGTAACCAATTTGAAGATGAGTTTTATCAAATTAGAATTATTTCCATACAAAAGATAATGTCTGCAGTTACTTGCTTTCCTAATCTCATAGGGAGATAATAAAAATTGGAATTTTCAGGCAGCCTGGATGTCAAACAAAAGTGGCAGTCACCATGTGAAAACAATGACACAAAGTATTTTCACATAAGGACCGTTCACTTTCCTGTGAGATGGGTGGCTGTACAAATATGATTGATAAATAAATAACTCTCTTCACCTATTTACTAAATATACTATTTTAATTGCTGTATTTTATTGTCTTTACTGTTTGATATTGTAATTAACAATTTTATTGCTGATTACTGTTATTGTTCTTTTTATTGTGCCACTGTGACCTTGTTTATGAGGAGAAGGAATATAAGAAAAAATATTATTAATTTTTTAATTTAATTAAAAAGTTAAAATTAAAAATTAATTTTAACTCAGGGTAGTGATGGAGATAGGGAGACTGTACCCAATGACTTGAAAATAAGAAGGGAATCAAATGGAGGAGATTTACAATCAGTCATCATAGTTGTGGCAGTCCCAGCATCCCTGCAGTTACATGATCATGATTCGGGCGCTTGGCAACTGGCACACAATTACGTCTCAGTGTGCCATAGTCATGTGATTGCCATTTGCGAACTTCACTGCTGGCTTCCAACAAGCAAAGTCAACGGGGAAGCCAGCAGAAGGTCACAAATGGCAATCACATGATGCTGCGCCTAACAACCACAACCAGAACTGCTGTTGTACATCAGCACAGTCATGTGACATTGTGCTTTACGACCACATCCTTAGCGATGGAATTGCTGGTCCCAATTACCATAGTTTAAGCAAGAACTACCTGTATGTTGAAGCTTTACGGGTGTAGAATCCCTTTTCATTTATTCATCCTAATGTTGAAAGAGTGGCTAAAATGAATCCTGCTCGTCCTTCTACAAATTCCTGAACACATGAAGAAAAATGGCTGAAAAGTCCTCAAAGGCAGCAAAGACCTGAATGCTTGCTTAAGCCATAATGGACCATGGCAGACACCACTGAGTGTTATGTAACAACATTCTTAAAGATTTTTAGGCATTGCCACCAATACAAGTCAACTGTGCATTATGTACAGGTAGTCCTCAGGTTACAATGGCAATGGGGTCCAGGATTGCTGTCACTAAGCGATGCAGTCATAAAAAGCGACATCACATGACTGCATTGCTTAGTGACAATCCCTGCAGTCCTGGTTACCATCATAACCCCAAGATGCATGGGTGATTAAGCAGGAAGCAGCGGGAGTCCCACGTAAGGAGTGTGGGGGTACCACAGGGGGTAGGGGAGGCTGTGGGAGGCCTAGTACAGGCTGTGCATGAGCAAAGGAAAGCCTGGGGGACTTACCAGACCTGGGGGAGGCCGGGGGAAGCAGGGTGCTGTGCAACAGCCAGAACTTTGAGGACTGGTTGTAAGTACCCTTGTTCAGCGCTGTCGTAACTTTGAATAGTCACTGAACGAGTGGTTGGTAAGCGAGGACTATCTGTGTAACAATGATGCAGTACTATGGAGTGCCTCATAAAACCCAATGTACAAATGTTAAAATGGCTTCAATTCTTTGGGAGAAATACTGGGATACCACCCAGAGAAATTCAAAATGTTAGTCTGAATTGCTTTAAGCAGGTGGCACCACTTAGCCAACCTTCGCTCTTCTCAAAAAGAGCTAAGCAGGGTTAGAGCTAATTAATATCTGAAGGAGAAGCCATCAGGAAGCCCCAGAACTAGAGACCAAATGGGGAAGTCAAAAAACATAATGAAAGAAAATAACGGCAAACCACTGTATGGATGTGTTTGCATATCATGAAGAGTCAAGTCAAGGTGATTTTCTTTCACTCTAAAATCTTGTGAATTATTGGGGTGCAACCCAGAGAAATTTAAAGTCTGAATGATTCCTTACACTATGTAGTATAGTGGAACTCAGCCATGAAGCCCCTTGGGCTATTTAGTAGTCCTGAATAAAAGCCACAAAAGCCACAGAGTTATTTTAAGAAACGGAGAGAAAATCTGTGCAAGCCACCCTGATTATCTTTGAGGGCAGGATTATTAGCTACTGGTAATAAACCTTTGAGAGCCAGTTTGGTGTGGCGGTTAAGGCACCAGGCTAGAAACCAGGAGACCGTGAGTTTTAGTCCTGCCTTAGGCATGAAGCCAGCTGGGTGACCTTGGGCCAGTCACTCTCTCTCAGCCCTGGGAAGCAGGCAACGGCAAACCACTTCTGAAATCTTGCCAAGAAAACTGCAGGGACTTGTCCAGGCAGTCGCCAGGAGTCAACACTGACTGGGAGGCACAAAATAAATAAACAAACCTTTAAAATCTATATATATCTACCTGGTATCAAATCCACGAACTACAGCTCCCATTGATTTAGCTGCTCCTGCAGATGCTAATCCAGCAACTCCACCTCCAATGATCAGAACCTATATCCAAGCAATGCGTTATAATTACTTATACCAATCTAAATTGTAAATATGCAATGGCTGATGTGAATCAACATACAGTGAAGATGTAGGATGGTTTTAAGTAGCACCTAATTGCAGCTGTTTGCCCAATTACATGAAGCTTCCTGAGAAATGTCTGATTTCCAGTTGATTACCCAGCTTCAGAAAACTGGACAAGATATAAAAGAATGAAGATTTCTATAACAGCCATACCTCTCATTATTTTGATTCCATACATACAGGCAGTCAATACCGCAGGTTAAAAATCTAATTTCTTCAGTCATATCCAGAAATGCCCAAAACAATTCCCAGGTTCCACTTGTTGAAATACAAACAGCTAGTCAGGTGCATTACTATGTCAGTGCTGATATCGTCAACACAGCACTACTGAGTTGCACAATAAGAAATACAAGCATTCTTACAGGAACCTCAACTTTTTCAAAACCACAAAAAATGTATTTTTGTGGAATTTAATACAGAAGAAGAATTTAACAGAGGAAAATCTTTTAAAAAGCCTAGTTCAGTCTGGCTGCTCTTAGCCATTGTTGAACACTAACAGATGATTAGGCGGAAAAAAGAAAATGGAGGGAGAAGAAATAAAACTGAATTGCTTGAATTCTATATAGCAGCACATCATGCTACATTTCATTGTACCATAGTTTGCATAATTTATCCTCCTCCTGCTTGACACAAAGAAAATATGACTTTTGATTGGGCTCATCTTTAGACTAAAGAGGTTTCACCAGACTTTGTTCACTAATCTGAAGTTTGTTTATCATTATTATAAAGAATGAAGGCTCAATTTCAAAAAAATCTAATTTCAAAAAGTTCTACTGGATATTGAGTCATGCTTTCAACACTTGTTTGCAAGGAACTATTTGCATAACCTGGAGAAGCATTTTCAACATTCTTGGCAACAAGTTCTGTTATTG